>NC_091321.1:15462485-15647485 GCF_038502225.1 Cherax quadricarinatus
TCGTGAGTCACTTCGTGTCTATAGATTTTTCTTACCAATGTGTTTTCGTTGGAGAGTTGCGGGTAATGTACGGTACTGTAGAAAATCTGGAACGATATTGTTCCAGACTATGGAGCTGAACTCTTCTCCAGGCTGAGGGACTGATTATCTCAAATACTTTTTCTCCAAGGGTGATGGACTGATTACATCTACATTTCACTACTACACCTTCTGCCTTTGTATTTGACTGAAGAAGCCTACTGTGTAGGCGAAATGTTTCAACAATAAAGATACCAAACTGTTGCACATGCATCTTATTCAGCAGCACTGGTCTTAATACCGATCTTTGTGGCACCCCGCTCCATTCTGACGTCCCTTCCCATGCAATCACTCTTCCCTGTGCCCCACTCTGTGATTCACCAGAGACTATTACTGCCCATCACTGAGCCTACTACTGCCCCATCAATGAGCCTATTACTGCCCCATCACTGAGCCTATTACTGCCCCATCACTGAGCCTATGACTGCCCTATCACTGAGCCTATGACTGCCCCATCACCGAGCCTACTACTGCCCCATCAATGAGCCTATTACTGCCCCATCAATGAGCCTGTTACTGCCCCATCACTGAGCCTATGACTGCCTCATCATTGAGCCTATTACTGCCTCGTCACTGGCCTATTACTTCTTTATCGCTGCCATATCACCGGTCCCATATCACTGGCAGATTGCAGACACTGCCCCGTCACTGACCTTCAGTAGCAGCCTGCAGTCATGGTAACATCACCAGCAGTGCAGACACTGCCCCGTCGCTGACCCCTTGAGTAGCAGCCTGCAGGCATGTACAATCACCAGCAGTGCAGACACTGCCCCGTCGCTGACCTTCAGTAGCAGTCTACAGGCATGGCACCATCATCAGCAGTACAGACACCGCCCTGTCACGTACCTTTAATAGCAGCCTGCAGTCATGGTACCATCACCAACAGTACAGACACTGCCCCGTCACTTACCTTCACTAGCAGCCTTCAGGCACGGTATCATCACCAGCAGTACAGACACTGCCCCGTCACTGGCCCCACACCCTGCAGATGCCTCCTGTACTTGCATCATGCTTTAAACTGAGTGACCTTTATGTGCCTTTTTTGCTGGGCTCTGATGGGCGTGTGCAAGAAAGATGAGATAGGGAGAGGGGAGAGAGGAGAGGGGAGGGAAGTGAGGGAAGATGAGGGGTGAACAGGACTCAGCAAAGGCTGGTTGCAATAATTCCAGCTGATCTGTCATTTAGAGAACATGGTAAGGCAAATGTCACGAAAGCTAGAAGAATGCCGGGCTGGAGAACGAGAACTTTCAAAGCGAGAGAAATAATCCTGATGGTGACGCTATTAAAGTCACTTATGCTCTCTGGAGTGGAGTATAGCTCAGTGTTGACAGCTCCGTTCAGTGCAGGATAGATATCAGAGCTGGAACGGATACACATTTTGCTTACTGACCGCATAGAGCCAGTAAAGCGTTTAAACTACTGAGAATGCCTAAAAGTACTGAATACGTACTCTTTGGAGATCATATACTACTATCCATTGAAGATTCTGAAGAGCTAGGATATTACTACTTATAAATCACGAAATCTTAGTGACACGATTGTAAACAAACCTTACAACGGGTGGGGCTTGAACCCGGGTTCAAGCCCCACCCGTTGTAAGGTTCACTACTTATAACTGTGTCACAGCATCACATGTAATGAGGACACGCCAGCTTTCTGTCTGCCCCATCACATGTATTGGGTGTCACATCAGCTGTCTGCCCCATTACATGTGTGGGTGTCACATCAGCTGTCTTCCCCATCACATGTATGAGGTCACAGCAGCTGTCTGCCTCATCACATGCGTGGGGGTCAGAGCAGCTGTCCTCTCATCTTCCAGTGATCTTTGAGAACTACTACAGCGCAGCTAGAAGGAACAGCAGTGTCAGCAGACAAGATGTATGGACGCTCTCTCCCTGCTCGTCTGTACCGGTATATACGACCATGCAGGTCGGTGGGTACATCTCTTCATGTATATATGTATACAGAACATGTTCTATGAGCATGTTGCGGTGGCGATAAACAGCAGACATCCCACACTGTCTACCAGACACCAGGACCACCTGCCGAGCTGCCAGCATCAGACAGTGAGAAAGAGCAGACATTCCACAGTCAGAGAGACAGCAGACATCCCACACTGTCTTCCAGATACGCAGGACCACCTACCAAGCTGCCAGGATCAGACAGTGAGAGACAGCAAACATCCCATGCTGTCAGAGAGACAACAGACATCCCACACTGTCTTCCAGACACGCAGGGCGACCTGCCAAGCTTCCAGCATCAGACAGTGAGACAGCAGATATCCCACACTGTCTTCCAGACACGCAGGACCACCTGCCGAGCTGCCAGGCTACTAAGAATGTCAATGAATGGAGCATCATATCTCAGGAGAAAAACATGAAGAGGCAACTCAGCACCGCTGGCGGTGATTTCAATGATCTCAGTTGCTAGTAATCCATGTAGGAAGATTAATGGAGAGAGAGAGAGAGAGAGAGAGAGAGAGACAGAGAGAGAGAGAGAGAGAGAGAGAGAGAGAGAGAGAGAGAGAGAGAGAGAGAGAGAGAGAGAGAGAGAGAGAGAGAGAGAGAGAGAGAGAGACAGACAGACAGAGAGAGAGAGAGAGACAGACAGACAGACAGAGAGAGAGAGAGAGAGAGAGAGATTTGAGATGAACTAATGTTTCGGTAACAGCTCTTGGCTTGTAAAGAAAATTAGGAACCCTAAACCTAACCTTGTGAAACCCTGTGTGAAAGAGATAGAGATAGGTAGATAGAGAGAGAGAGAGAGAGAGAGAGAGAGAGAGAGAGAGAGAGAGAGAGAGAGAGAGAGAGAGAGAGAGAGAGAACGAGAGACGATGAGACATTAAGCAGGAAGAAAACAATAGCACGCTAAAGAAAGGGAGAGTATGAATTGGAGAAGGAGAAGGAGGAAGATAAGGAAATGACCAGGTGGGGAGGTAGGAGGAAGAGCAGGAGAAAGAGGAAGAGGAAGGACTTTCTTCTCCCAGACAAGACTCTCAAGACGACATGTGTGAGAATGTTACATAGGAGTGAGTGGAGACTTTTTTTTTATTATTTGACGTGCTGTTGGAGTGTGATCGAGATAACATTTATGAAGAGATTCAGGGAAAACCACTTAGCCGGACTTAAGTCCTGGAGGTGAGAAGTACAGTGCCTGCATTCTGAAAGGAGGAGTGAGGAGATTTACAGTTTGACGGGGCATCTGCGCTGTAGTATCGGCGCACCTTTGGCAAAACAATGATGGAGTGAGTAATGGCGAAAGCGTTTCTTCTTTTTCAGGTTACACCACCTCGGGTCTTGTGTGAGGGGTATATACGCCTTTATATACACACTGAGAGGTTGGTCTCTAGTTGAGGGATCGAAGGATTCTTGATTCTTGTACAGGTGACATACGGCTGACCCCTCGCACTTTTCTCAAGCTTTAAACTTAACAACCAACAAGGTTGTGTGCTAATGATGTTTCTGCTTAAAATAGTCAAGAAAATATAGTTTGAAAAGCAAGCCTTTGTTACAAAAACGTTTCGCTTTGTGTACAGCAAAACGTTGTTCCAATAACGGATTTTTTTTCTGCATTCTCCCCGTTTAAAGTTGACGGGGACGGGCATGACTCGTCCACCAAGGCATATATCATGTGATTGAACATCGGTGAAGACGTCGGTAATAGATGCAACAAGTACTGCCTACAGCCTCACAGGTGACAATATATATATATATATATATATATATATATATATATATATATATATTTTTTTTTTTTTTTATTATCACACCGGCCGATTCCCACCAAGGCAGGGTGGCCCGAAAAAGAAAAACTTTCACCATCATTCACTCCATCACTGTCTTGCCAGAAGGGTGCTTTACACTACAGTTTTTAAACTGCAACATTAACACCCCTCCTTCAGAGTGCAGGCACTGTACTTCCCATCTCCAGGACTCAAGTCCGGCCTGCCGGTTTCCCTGAATCCCTTCATAAATGTTACTTTGCTCACACTCCAACAGCACGTCAAGTATTAAAAACCATTTGTCTCCATTCACTCCTATCAAACACGCTCACGCATGCCTGCTGGAAGTCCAAGCCCCTGGCACACAAAACCTCCTTTACCCCCTCCCTCCAACCCTTCCTAGGCCGACCCCTACCCCGCCTTCCTTCCACTACAGACTGATACACTCTTGAAGTCATTCTGTTTCGCTCCATTCTCTCTACATGTCCGAACCACCTCAACAACCCTTCCTCAGCCCTCTGGACAACAGTTTTGGTAATCCCGCACCTCCTCCTAACTTCCAAACTACGAATTCTCTGCATTATATTCACACCACACATTGCCCTCAGACATGACATCTCCACTGCCTCCAGCCCCCTCCTCGCTGCAACATTCATCACCCACGCTTCACACCCATATAAGAGCGTTGGTAAAACTATACTCTCATACATTCCCCTCTTTGCCTCCAAGGACAAAGTTCTTTGTCTCCACAGACTCCTAAGTGCACCACTCACTCTTTTTCCCTCATCAATTCTATGATTCACCTCATCTTTCATAGACCCATCCGCTGACACGTCCACTCCCAAATATCTGAATACGTTCACCTCCTCCATACTCTCTCCCTCCAATCTGATATTCAATCTTTCATCACCTAATCTTTTTGTTATCCTCATAACCTTACTCTTTCCTGTATTCACCTTTAATTTTCTTCTTTTGCACACCCTACCAAATTCATCCACCAATCTCTGCAACTTCTCTTCAGAATCTCCCAAGAGCACAGTGTCATCAGCAAAGAGCAGCTGTGACAACTCCCACTTTGTGTGTGATTCCCTATCTTTCAACTCCACGCCTCTTGCCAAGACCCTCGCATTTACTTCTCTTACAACCCCATCTATAAATATATTAAACAACCACGGTGACATCACACATCCTTGTCTAAGGCCTACTTTTACTGGGAAAAAATTTCCCTCTTTCCTACATACTCTAACTTGGGCCTCACTATCCTCGTAAAAACTCTTCACTGCTTTCAGTAACCTACCTCCTACACCATACACTTGCAACATCTGCCACATTGCCCCCCTATCCACCCTGTCATACGCCTTTTCCAAATCCATAAATGCCACAAAGACCTCTTTAGCCTTATCTAAATACTGTTCACTTATATGTTTCACTGTAAACACCTGGTCCACACACCCCCTACCTTTCCTAAAGCCTCCTTGTTCATCTGCTATCCTATTCTCCGTCTTACTCTTAATTCTTTCAATTATAACTCTACCATACACTTTACCAGGTACACTCAACAGACTTATCCCCCTATAATTTTTGCACTCTCTTTTATCCCCTTTGCCTTTATACAAAGGAACTATGCATGCTCTCTGCCAATCCCTAGGTACCTTACCCTCTTCCATACATTTATTAAATAATTGCACCAACCACTCCAAAACTATATCCCCACCTGCTTTTAACATTTCTATCTTTATCCCATCAATCCCAGCTGCCTTACCCCCTTTCATTTTACCTACTGCCTCACGAACTTCCCCCACACTCACAACTGGCTCTTCCTCACTCCTACAAGATGTTATTCCTCCTTGCCCTATACACGAAATCACAGCTTCCCTATCTTCATCAACATTTAACAATTCCTCAAAATATTCCTTCCATCTTCCCAATACCTCTAACTCTCCATTTAATAACTCTCCTCTCCTATTTTTAACTGACAAATCCATTTGTTCTCTAGGCTTTCTTAACTTGTTAATCTCACTCCAAAACTTTTTCTTATTTTCAACAAAATTTGTTGATAACATCTCACCCACTCTCTCATTTGCTCTCTTTTTACATTGCTTCACCACTCTCTTAACTTCTCTCTTTTTCTCCATATACTCTTCCCTCCTTGCATCACTTCTACTTTGTAAAAACTTCTCATATGCCAACTTTTTCTCCCTTACTACTCTCCTTACATCATCATTCCACCAATCGCTCCTCTTCCCTCCTGCACCCACTTTCCTGTAACCACAAACTTCTGCTGAACACTCTAACACTACATTTTTAAACCTACCCCATACCTCTTCGACCCCATTGCCTATGCTCTCATTAGCCCATCTATCCTCCAATAGCTGTTTATATCTTACCCTAACTGCCCCCTCTTTTAGTTTACAAACCTTCACCTCTCTCTTCCCTGATGCTTCTATTCTCCTTGTATCCCATCTACCTTTTACTCTCAGTGTAGCTACAACTAGAAAGTGATCTGATATATCTGTGGCCCCTCTATAAACATGTACATCCTGAAGTCTACTCAACAGTCTTTTATCTACCAATACATAATCCAACAAACTACTGTCATTTCGCCCTACATCATATCGTGTATACTTATTTATCCTCTTTTTCTTAAAATATGTATTACCTATAACTAAACCCCTTTCTATACAAAGTTCAATCAAAGGGCTCCCATTATCATTTACACCTGGCACCCCAAACTTACCTACCACACCCTCTCTAAAAGTTTCTCCTACTTTAGCATTCAAGTCCCCTACCACAATTACTCTCTCACTTGGTTCAAAGGCTCCTATACATTCACTTAACATCTCCCAAAATCTCTCTCTCTCCTCTGCATTCCTCTCTTCTCCAGGTGCATACACGCTTATTATGACCCACTTCTCGCATCCAACCTTTACTTTAATCCACATAATTCTTGAATTTACACATTCATATTCTCTTTTCTCCTTCCATAACTGATCATTTACCATAACTGCTACCCCTTCCTTTGCTCTAACTCTCTCAGATACTCCAGATTTAATCCCATTTATTTCCCCCCACTGAAACTCTCCTACCCCCTTCAGCTTTGTTTCGCTTAGGGCCAGGACATCCAACTTCTTTTCATTCATAACATCAGCAATCATCTGTTTCTTGTCATCCGCACTACATCCACGCACATTTAAGCAACCCAGTTTTATAAAGTTTTTCTTCTTCTCTTTTTTAGTAATTGAATACAGGAGAAGGGGTTACTAGCCCATTGCTCCCGGCATTTTAGTCGCCTCATACGACACGCATGGCTTACGGAGGAAAGATTCTTTTCCACTTCCCCATGGACAATAGAAGAAATAAAAAAGAACAAGAGCTATTTAGAAAAAGGAGAAAAACCTAGATGTATGTATATATATATATGCATGTGCGTGTCTGTGAAGTGTGACCAAAGTGTAAGTAGGAGTAGCAAGATATCCCTGTTATCTTAGCGTGTTTATGAGACAGAAAAAGAAACCAGCAATCCTACCATCATGCAAAACAGTTACAGGTTTTTGTTTCACAGTCATCTGGCAGGACGGTAGTACTTCCCTGGGTGGTTGCTGTCTACCAACCTACTACCTATATATATATATATATATATATATATATATATATATATATATATATATATATATATATATATATATATATATATATATATATATATATATCAGTGAAATCACGAAACAAGTGATCCTGGATCATAACAGAACTGCGGCTTGGCCAGGATTCGATCCTGCGTTCCCCTGCCCAGCCCTATACTGTGCTTTGACGTGATCAATGATGGTATACAGGATTGTGGTGAGCTGGAATCCACGCCAAGTACAATGACGTACTCGGTCCACTCTACAATATGTGAGTGTTGAGGATGATAATGTTGCTATGTGATGTGTGATTGTTGAGGATGATAATGTTGCTATGTGATGTGTGATTGTTGAGGATGATAATGTTACTATGTGATGTGTGATTGTTGAGGATGATAATGTTACTATGTGATGTGTGATTGTTGAGGATGATAATGTTACTATGTGATGTGTGATTGTTGAGGATGAGGATGTTGCTATGTGATGTGTGATTGTTGAGGATGATAATGTAGTTACTATGTGATGTGTGATTGTTGAGGATGAGGATGTTGCTATGTGATGTGTGATTGTTGAGGATGATAATGTTACTATTTGATGTGTGATTGTTGAGGATGATAATGTTGCTATGTGATGTGTGATTGTTGAGGATGATAATGTTACTATGTGATGTGTGATTGTTGAGGATGATAATGTTAATATGTGATGTGTGATTGTTGAGGATGATAATGTTAATATGTGATGTGTGATTGTTGAGGATGAGGATGTTGCTATGTGATGTGTGATTGTTGAGGATGATAATGTTACTATTTGATGTGTGATTGTTGAGGATGATAATGTTGCTATGTGATGTGTGATTGTTGAGGATGATAATGTTAATATGTGATGTGTGATTGTTGAGGATGATAATGTTGCTATGTGATGTGTGATTGTTGAGGATGATAATGTTAATATGTGATGTGTGATTGTTGAGGATGATAGATATTGCAGCTGTTTTTCCGCCTCCTCCACACCCTCCTCCACACCCTCCTCCACACCCTCCTCCACACCCTCCTCCACACCCTCCTCCACACCCTCCTCCACACCCTCCTCCACACCCTCCTCCACACCCTCCTCCACACCCTCCTCCACACCCCTCCTCCACACCCCTCCTGGACACCTACCCTCCACACCCCTCCTCCACACCCTCCTCCACACCCTCCTCCACACCCCTCCTCCTCACACACCCTCCTCCACACCCTCCTCCACACCCTCCTCCACACCCTCCTCCACACCCCTCCTCCACACCCCTCCTGGACAACCTACTCCACACCCCTCCTCCACACCCTCCTCCACACCCTCCTCCACACCCTCCTCCACACCCTCCTCCACACCCTCCTCCACACCCCTCCTCCACACCCCTCCTGGACAACCTACTCCACACCCCTCCTCCACACCCTCCTCCACACCCTCCTCCACACCCTCCTCAACACCCTCCTCCACACCCTCCTCCACACCCGCCGCCACACCCTCCTCCACACCCTCCTCCACACCCTCCTCCACACCCTCCTCCACACCCTCCTCCACACCCTCCTCCACACCCTCCTCCACACCCTCCTCCACACCCTCCTCCACACCCTCCTCCACACCCTCCTCCACAACCCTCCTCCACACCCTCCTTCACACCCTCCTCCACACCCTCCTCCACACCCTCCTCCACACCCTCCTCCACACCCTCCTCCACACCCCTCCTCCACACCCCTCCTGGACAACCTACTCCACACCCCTCCTCCACACCCTCCTCCACACCCTCCTCCACACCCTCCTCAACACCCTCCTCCACACCCTCCTCCACACCCTCCTCCACACCCTCCTCCACACCCCTCCACCACAACCCTCCTGGACAACCTACTCCACACCCCTCCTCCACACCCTCCTCCACACCCTCCTCCACACCCCTCCTCCACAACCCTCCTCCACACCCTCCTCCACACCACTCCTCCACAACCCTCCTCCACACCCTCCTCCACACCCCTCCTCCACAACCCTCCTCCACACCCTCCTCCACACCCTCCTCCACACCCCTCCTCCACAACCCTCCTCCACACCCTCCTCCACACCCTCCTCCACACCCTCCTCCACACCCTCCTCCACACCCTCCTCCACACCCCTCCTCCACACCCTCCTCCACACCCCTCCTCCACAACCCTCCTCCACACCCTCCTCCACACCCTCCTCCACACCCTCCTCCACACCCCTCCTCCACACCCTCCTCCACACCCTCCTCCACACCCCTCCTCCACACCCTCCTCCACACCCTCCTCCACACCCCTCCTCCACACCCTCCTCCACACCCCTCCTCCACACCCTCCTCCACACCCCTCCTCCACAACCCTCCTCCACACCCTCCTCCACACCCTCCTCCACACCCCCTCCTCCACACCTACTCCTCCACACACCCTCCTCCTCCTCACACCCTCCTCCACACCCTCCTCCACACCCTCCTCCACCCCCTCCTCCACACCCTCCTCCTCCACACCCTCCTCCACACCCTCCTCCACCCTCCTCCACCCCTCCTCCACACCCTCCTCCACACCCTCCTCCACACCCTCCTCCACACCCTCCTCCACACCCAACACCACACCCTCCTCCACACCCTCCTCCACACCCCTCCTCCACACCCTCCTCCACACCCTCCTCCACACCCCTCCTCCACACCCCTCCTCCACACCCTCCTCCACACCCCTCCTCCTCCTCCTCCTGCTCACATAGCCCGTGGGGAATGTGGGTGCGGCCGTCACCCAGACGTTACATCACCTCCTCCAGGATATTTCATGCAAAAACGAAAGCAAAAACTGGTTGGTGTGGTGAGTTGCGTGTGTGTGTGTGTGTGTTTGTGTTTATGTGTTTGTGCGTGTTTATGTGTGTTTGTATGTGTGCGTGTGTGTTTTTGTTTATGTGTGTTTGTATGCGTGTGTGGATGTGTGGTCGTGTGTTTGTGCATGTGTTTGTGTTTGGGTGTGTTCGTGTGTTTATGTGTGTTTGTTTGTGTGTTTGTGTTTGTGTGTACTCACCTAATTGCACTCACCTAATTGTGGTTGCAGGGGTCGAGATTCAGCTCCTGGCCCCGCCTCTTCACTGACCGCTGCTGGGTCCTCCCTCTCCCTGCTCCATGAGCTTTATCATACCTCGTCTTGAAACTATGTATGGTTCCTGCCTCCACTACATCACTTGCCAGACTATTCCACTTCCTAACAATTCTGTGGCTGAAGAAATACTTCTTACCATCCCTTTGACTCATCTGAGTCTTCGACTTCCAATTGTGACCCTTTGTTTCTGTGTCCCCTCTCTGGAACATCCTGTTTCTGTCCACCTTATCTATTCCTCCCAATATTTTATATGTCGTTATCATGTCTCCCCTGATCCTCCTGTCCTCCAGTGTCGTCAGGCCTATTTCCCTTACGACAGTGGAGGACAGGAGGGTGTGTGTGTGTATGTGTGTACTCACCTAGATGTGGCTGCAGGGGTCGAGCCTCATCTGTAGGGGTTGAGTGTGTACTCACCTAATTGTGGTTGCAGGGGTCGAGTCTCAGCTCCTGGCCCCGCCTCTTCACTGATCGCTACTAGGTCCTCTCTCTCTCTGCTTCCTGAGCTTTGTCATACCTCTTCTTAAAACTATGCATGGTTCCTGCCTCCACTACTTCACTTGCTAGGCTATTCCACTTCCTGACGACTCTATGACTGAAGAAATACTTCCTAACGTCCCTGTGACTCGTCTGAGTCTTCAGCTTCCAGGTGTGACCCCTTGTTTCTGTGTCCCCTCTCTGGAACATCCTGTCTCTGTCCACCTTGTCTATTCCACGCAGTATCTTGTATGTCGTTATCATGTCTCCACTGACCCTTCTGTCCTCCAGTGTCGTCAGTCCGATTTCCCTCAACCTTTCCTCGTACGACATTCCCCTGAGCTCTGGGACTAGCCTTGTTGCAAACCTTTGTACTTTCTCTAACTTTTTGACGTGCTTGACCAGGTGTGGGTTCCAGACTGGTTCTGCGTACTCCAGTATGGGCCTAACATACACAGTGTACAGTGTCTTGAACGATTCCTTATTAAGGTATCGGAACGCTATTCTCAGGTTTGCCAGGCGCCCGTATGCTGTAGCAGTTATTTAGTTGATGTGTGCCTCCGGTGACGTGCTCGGTGTTATGGTCACCCCAAGGTCTTTCTCCCTGAGTGAGGTCTGTAGTCTTTGTCCACCTAGCCTATACTCTGTCTGCGGTCTTCTTTGCCCCTCCCCAATCTTCATGACTTTGCATTTGGCTGGATTGAATTCGAGAAGCCAGTTGCTGGACCACATGTCCAGCCTGTCCAGGTCTCTTTGCAGTCCTGCCTCATCCTCGTGTGTGTGCGTGTGCGCGCGCTACTTCCTCTTTCAATGCATTAGTCTGGTCTGTCACTCAGTTTGTGAAGAAATTCGTTCTCTTCCAAATAAGAGTAGTGGTTATAATCCTAACCATAATTTTTAAAGTGGTGGACCAGTAAGCCAGTGGAAGGCCTCGGTCAGATGACCAAAAGCTCAAGCTGTGGGTCATCATATGACTAAGACCCGCGTCAGGAAACACTTGTCCTGTTTCCTGACAAACATTATGCCTTCCAGCTTTACTTAGTTCTCCTCAGTTTACAACCGTGACCTCTTGTTGTTCCTCTTGCTGCTACTAAGAGGTCTTTATCTAGTTCTTTTTTGACTTTGTATATGGCTGTCTTGTTTCTTCTTTTCCTGTCAGCCAGCGTGGGTATCTGTTAGCCAGCGTGGGTATCTGTCAGCCAGCATGGGTATCTGTTAGCCAGCGTGGGTATCTGTTAGCCAGCGTGGGTATCTGTTAGCCAGCGTGGGTATCTGTCAGCCAGCGTGGGTATCTGTTAGCCAGCGTGGGTATCTGTTAGCCAGCGTGGGTATCTGTTAGCCAGCGTGGGTATCTGTTAGCCAGCGTGGGTATCTGTTAGCCAGCGTGGGTATCTGTCAGCCAGCGTGGGTATCTGTTAGCCAGCGTGGGTATCTGTTAGCCAGGGTTGCGCATGTGTCTTAATTTATCACACACACGCTGGTATAACCAACTATCAACAACACTACACACACTAGTAACAACACTACACACACTAGTAACAACACTACACACACTAGTAACAACACTACACACACTAGTAACAACACTACACACACTAGTAACAACACTAGTAACAACACTACACACACTAGTAACAACACTACACACACTAGTAACAACACTACACACACTAGTAACAACACTACACACACTAGTAACAACACTACACACACTAGTAACAACACTACACACACTAGTAACAACACTACACACACTAGTAACAACACTACACATACTAGTAACAACACTACACATACTAGTAACAACACTACACACACTAGTAACAACACTACACATACTAGTAACAACACTACTCACACTGTAACAACAACTATCAACAACACTACACACACTAGTAACAACACTACACATACTAGTAACAACACTACACACACTAGTAACAACACTACACGTACTAGTAACAACACTACACATACTAGTAACAGCACTACACATACTAGTAACAATACACACACTAGTAACAACACTACACATACTAGTAACAACACTACACATACTAGTAACAACACTACACATACTAGTAACAACACTACACACACTAGTAACAACACTACACATACTAGTAACAACACTACTCACACTGTAACAACAACTATCAACAACACTACACACACTAGTAACAACACTAAACACACTAGTAACAACACTACACACACTAGTAACAACACTACACATACTAGTAACAACACTACTCACACTGTAACAACAACTATCAACAACACTACACACACTAGTAACAACACTACACACACTAGTAACAACACTACACACACTAGTAACAACACTACACATACTAGTAACAACACTACACACACTAGTAACAACACTACACATACTAGTAACAACACTACACACACTAGTAACAACACTACACACACTAGTAACAACACTACACACACTAGTAACAACACTACACATACTAGTAACAACACTACACACACTAGTAACAACACTACACACACTAGTAACAACACTACACACACTAGTAACAACACTACACACACTAGTAACAACACTACACACACTAGTAACAACACTACACATACTAGTAACAACACTACACATACTGGTAACAACACTACACACACTAGTAACAACACTACACACACTAGTAACAACACTACACACACTAGTAACAACACTACACACACTAGTAACAACACTACTCACACTGTAACAACAACTATCAACAATAAAATGGTATAAAATACCGACAGATTGTTAGGTACGGCACATATGCAACAGTTAGGTATCTTTATTTCGAAACGTTTCGCCTACACAGTAGGCTACTGTGTAGGCGAAACGTTTCGAAATAAAGATACCTAACTGTTGCATATGTGTCTTACCTAACAACTATCAACAACACTACACACACTAGTAACAACACTACACACACTAGTAACAACACTACACACACTGTAACAACAACTATCAACAACACTACACACACTAGTAACAACACTACACATACTAGTAACAACACTACACATACTAGTAACAACACTACACACACTAGTAACAACACTACACATACTAGTAACAACACTACACATACTAGTAACAACACTACACACACTAGTAACAACACTACACATACTAGTAACAACACTACACATACTAGTAACAACACTACACATACTAGTAACAACACTACACACTAGTAACAACACTACACATACTAGTAACAACACTACACACTAGTAACAACACTACACATACTAGTAACAACACTACACACTAGTAACAACACTACACATACTAGTAACAACACTACTCACACTGTAACAACAACTATCAACAACACTACACACACTAGTAACAACACTACACATACTAGTAACAACACTACACACACTAGTAACAACACTACACATACTAGTAACAACACTACACACACTAGTAACAACACTACACATACTAGTAACAACACTACTCACACTGTAACAACAACTATCAACAACACTACACACACTAGTAACAACACTACACACACTAGTAACAACACTACACACACTAGTAACAACACTACACACACTAGTAACAACACTACACACACTAGTAACAACACTACACACACTAGTAACAACACTACACACACTAGTAACAACACTACACACACTAGTAACAACACTACACATACTAGTAACAACACTACACACATTAGTAACAACACTACACACACTAGTAACAACACTACACACACACTAGTAGCAACACTACACATACTAGTAACAACACTTCACACACTAGTAACAGCAACTATCAACAACACTACACACACTAGTAACAATACTACACATACTAGTAACAACACTACACACACTAGTAACAACACTACACATACTAGTAACAACACTACACACACTAGTAACAGCAACTATCAACAACACTACACACACTAGTAACAACACTACACATACTAGTAACAACACTACACACACTAGTAACAGCAACTATCAACAACACTACACACACTAGTAACAACACTACACACACTAGTAACAACACTACACACACTAGTAACAACACTACACATACTAGTAACAACACTACACACACTAGTAACAACACTACACACACTAGTAACAACACTACACATACTAGTAACAACACTACACACACTAGTAACAACACTACACATACTAGTAACAACACTACACACACTAGTAACAACAACTATCAACAACACTACACACACTAGTAACAACACTACACATACTAGTAACAACACTACACACACTAGTAACAACATTACACATACTAGTAACAACACCACACACACTAGTAACAGCAACTATCAACAACACTACACACACTAGTAACAACACTACACATACTAGTAACAACACTACACACACTAGTAACAACATTACACATACTAGTAACAACACCACACACACTAGTAACAGCAACTATGAACAACACTACACACACTAGTAACAACACTACACATACTAGTAACAACACTACACACACTAGTAACAGCAACTATCAACAAAACTACACACACTAGTAACAACACTACACATACTAGTAACAACACTACACACACTAGTAACAACACTACACATACTAGTAACAACACTACACACACTAGTAACAACACTACACATACTAGTAACAACACTACTCACACTGTAACAACAACTATCAACAACACTACACACACTAGTAACAACACTACACATACTAGTAACAACACTACACACACTAGTAACAACACTACACATACTAGTAACAACACTACACACACTAGTAACAACACTACACACACTAGTAACAACACTACACACACTAGAAACAACACTACACATACTAGTAACAACACTACACACACTAGTAACAACACTACACGTACTAGTAACAACACTACACATACTAGTAACAGCACTACACATACTAGTAACAATACACACACTAGTAACAACACTACACATACTAGTAACAACACTACACATACTAGTAACAACACTACACATACTAGTAACAACACTACACACACTAGTAACAACACTACACATACTAGTAACAACACTACTCACACTGTAACAACAACTATCAACAACACTACACACACTAGTAACAACACTAAACACACTAGTAACAACACTACACACACTAGTAACAACACTACACATACTAGTAACAACACTACTCACACTGTAACAACAACTATCAACAACACTACACACACTAGTAACAACACTACACACACTAGTAACAACACTACACACACTAGTAACAACACTACACATACTAGTAACAACACTACACACACTAGTAACAACACTACACATACTAGTAACAACACTACACACACTAGTAACAACACTACACACACTAGTAACAACACTACACACACTAGTAACAACACTACACATACTAGTAACAACACTACACACACTAGTAACAACACTACACACACTAGTAACAACACTACACACACTAGTAACAACACTACACACACTAGTAACAACACTACACACACTAGTAACAACACTACACATACTAGTAACAACACTACACATACTGGTAACAACACTACACACACTAGTAACAACACTACACACACTAGTAACAACACTACACACACTAGTAACAACACTACACACACTAGTAACAACACTACTCACACTGTAACAACAACTATCAACAATAAAATGGTATAAAATACCGACAGATTGTTAGGTACGGCACATATGCAACAGTTAGGTATCTTTATTTCGAAACGTTTCGCCTACACAGTAGGCTACTGTGTAGGCGAAACGTTTCGAAATAAAGATACCTAACTGTTGCATATGTGTCTTACCTAACAACTATCAACAACACTACACACACTAGTAACAACACTACACACACTAGTAACAACAATACACACACTATAACAACAACTATCAACAACACTACACACACTAGTAACAACACTACACATACTAGTAACAACACTACACATACTAGTAACAACACTACACACACTAGTAACAACACTACACATACTAGTAACAACACTACACATACTAGTAACAACACTACACACACTAGTAACAACACTACACATACTAGTAACAACACTACACATACTAGTAACAACACTACACATACTAGTAACAACACTACACACTAGTAACAACACTACACATACTAGTAACAACACTACACACTAGTAACAACACTACACATACTAGTAACAACACTACACACTAGTAACAACACTACACATACTAGTAACAACACTACTCACACTGTAACAACAACTATCAACAACACTACACACACTAGTAACAACACTACACATACTAGTAACAACACTACACACACTAGTAACAACACTACACATACTAGTAACAACACTACACACACTAGTAACAACACTACACATACTAGTAACAACACTACTCACACTGTAACAACAACTATCAACAACACTACACACACTAGTAACAACACTACACACACTAGTAACAACACTACACACACTAGTAACAACACTACACACACTAGTAACAACACTACACACACTAGTAACAACACTACACACACTAGTAACAACACTACACACACTAGTAACAACACTACACACACTAGTAACAACACTACACATACTAGTAACAACACTACACACATTAGTAACAACACTACACACACTAGTAACAACACTACACACACACTAGTAGCAACACTACACATACTAGTAACAACACTTCACACACTAGTAACAGCAACTATCAACAACACTACACACACTAGTAACAATACTACACATACTAGTAACAACACTACACACACTAGTAACAACACTACACATACTAGTAACAACACTACACACACTAGTAACAGCAACTATCAACAACACTACACACACTAGTAACAACACTACACATACTAGTAACAACACTACACACACTAGTAACAGCAACTATCAACAACACTACACACACTAGTAACAACACTACACACACTAGTAACAACACTACACACACTAGTAACAACACTACACATACTAGTAACAACACTACACACACTAGTAACAACACTACACACACTAGTAACAACACTACACATACTAGTAACAACACTACACACACTAGTAACAACACTACACATACTAG
This sequence comes from Cherax quadricarinatus, assembly GCF_038502225.1. Classification (NCBI taxonomy): domain Eukaryota; kingdom Metazoa; phylum Arthropoda; class Malacostraca; order Decapoda; family Parastacidae; genus Cherax; species Cherax quadricarinatus. The sequence continues at coordinate 15,480,677 of NC_091321.1, forward strand.
TAACAACACTACACACACTAGTAACAACAACTATCAACAACACTACACACACTAGTAACAACACTACACATACTAGTAACAACACTACACACACTAGTAACAACATTACACATACTAGTAACAACACCACACACACTAGTAACAGCAACTATCAACAACACTACACACACTAGTAACAACACTACACATACTAGTAACAACACTACACACACTAGTAACAACATTACACATACTAGTAACAACACCACACACACTAGTAACAGCAACTATGAACAACACTACACACACTAGTAACAACACTACACATACTAGTAACAACACTACACACACTAGTAACAGCAACTATCAACAAAACTACACACACTAGTAACAACACTACACATACTAGTAACAACACTACACACACTAGTAACAACACTACACATACTAGTAACAACACTACACACACTAGTAACAACACTACACATACTAGTAACAACACTACTCACACTGTAACAACAACTATCAACAACACTACACACACTAGTAACAACACTACACATACTAGTAACAACACTACACACACTAGTAACAACACTACACATACTAGTAACAACACTACACACACTAGTAACAACACTACACACACTAGTAACAACACTACACACACTAGAAACAACACTACACATACTAGTAACAACACTACACACACTAGTAACAACACTACACACACTAGTAACAACACTACTCACACTGTAACAACAATTATCAACAACACTACACACACTAGTAACAACACTACACATACTAGTAACAACACTACACACACTAGTAACAACACTACACACACTAGTAACAACACTACTCACACTGTAACAACAACTATCAACAACACTACACACACTAGTAACAACACTACACACACTAGTAACAACAACTATCAACAACACTACACACACTAGTAACAACACTACACACACTAGTAACAACACTACACATTCTAGTAACAACACTACACACACTAGTAACAACACTACACACACTGTAACAACAACTATCAACAACACTACACACACTAGTAACAACACTACACACACTAGTAACAACACTACACACACTAGTAACAACACTACACATACTAGTAACAACACTACACATACTAGTAACAACACTACACACACTAGTAACAACACTACACACACTAGTAACAACACTACACATACTAGTAACAACACTACACACACTAGTAACAACACTACACACACTAGTAACAACACTACACACACTAGTAACAACACTACACATACTAGTAACAACACTACACATACTAGTAACAACACTACACACACTAGTAACAACACTACACATACTAGTAACAACACTACACATACTAGTGACAACACTACACATACTAGTAACAACACTACACACACTAGTAACAACACTACACATACTAGTAACAACACTACACATACTAGTAACAACACTACACACACTAGTAACAACACTACACACACTAGTAACAACACTACACATACTAGTAACAACACTACTCACACTGTAACAACAACTATCAACAACACTACACACACTAGTAACAACACTACACACACTAGTAACAACACTACACACACTAGTAACAACACTACACACGCTAGTCACAACACTACACATACTAGTAACAACATTACACACACTAGTAACAACACTACACACACTAGTAACAACACTACACACACTAGTAACAACACTACACATACTAGTAACAACACTACACACACTAGTAACAACACTACACACACTAGTAACAACACTACTCACACTGTAACAACACTACACACACTAGTAACAACACTACACATACTAGTAACAACACTACACACACTAGTAACAACACTACACACACTAGTAACAACACTACACACACTAGTAACAACACTACACACACTGTAACAACAACTATCAACAACACTACACACACTGTAACAACACCTATCAGCAACACTACACACACTAGTAACAGCACTACACACACTAGTAACAACACTACACATACTAGTAACAACACTACACACACTAGTAACAACACTACACACACTAGTAACAACACTACACGTACTAGTAACAACACTACACACACTAGTAACAACACTACACACACTAGTAACAACACTACACACACTAGTAACAACACTACACACACTGTAACAACAACTATCAACAACACTACACACACTGTAACAACACCTATCAGCAACACTACACACACTAGTAACAGCACTACACACACTAGTAACAACACTACACATACTAGTAACAACACTACACACACTAGTAACAACACTACACACACTAGTAACAACACTACACATACTAGTAACAACACTACACATACTATTAACAACACTACACACACTAGTAACAACACTACTCACACTGTAACAACAACTATCAACAACACTACACACACTAGTAACAACACTATACACACTAGTAACAACACTACACATACTGGTAACAACACTACACACACTAGTAACAACACTACACACACTAGTAACAACACTACACACACTAGTAACAACACTACACACACTAGTAACAACACTACACACACTAGTAACAACACTACACACAGTAGTAACAACACTACACACACTAGTAACAACACTACACATACTAGTAACAACACTACACATACTAGTGACAACACTACACATACTAGTAACAACACTACACACACTAGTAACAACACTACACACACTAGTAACAACACTACACACACTAGTAACAACACTACACACACTAGTAACAACACTACACACACTAGTAACAACACTACACATACTAGTAACAACACTACACACACTAGTAACAGCAACTATCAACAAAACTACACACACTAGTAACAACACTACACATACTAGTAACAACACTACACACACTAGTAACAACACTACACATACTAGTAACAACACTACACACACTAGTAACAACACTACACATACTAGTAACAACACTACTCACACTGTAACAACAACTATCAACAACACTACACACACTAGTAACAACACTACACATACTAGTAACAACACTACACACACTAGTAACAACACTACACATACTAGTAACAACACTACACACACTAGTAACAACACTACACACACTAGTAACAACACTACACACACTAGAAACAACACTACACATACTAGTAACAACACTACACACACTAGTAACAACACTACACACACTAGTAACAACACTACTCACACTGTAACAACAACTATCAACAACACTACACACACTAGTAACAACACTACACATACTAGTAACAACACTACACACACATAAGAACATAAGAAAGGAGGAACACTGCAGGAGGCCTGCTGGCCCATACTAGGCAGGTCCTTTACAATTCATCCCACTAACAAAACATTTACCCAACCCAATTTTCAATGCTACCCAAGAAATAAGCTCTGATGTGAAAGTCCCACTCAAATCCAACCCTTCCCACTCATGTACTTATCCAACCTAGATTTGAAACTACCCAAAGTCCTAGCCTCAATAACCCAACTAGGTAGACTGTTCCACTCATCAACTACCCTATTTCCAAACCAATACTTTCCTATGTCCTTTCTAAATCTAAACTTATCTAATTTAAATCCATTACTGCGGGTTCTCTCTTGGAGAGACATCCTCAAGACCTTATTAATATCCCCTTTATTAATACCTATCTTCCACTTATACACTTCGATCAGGTCTCCCCTCATTCTTCGTCTAACAAGTGAATGTAACTTAAGAGTCTTCAATCTTTCTTCATAAGGAAGATTTCTGATGCTATGTATTAATTTAGTCATCCTACGCTGAATGTTTTCTAACGAATTTATGTCCATTTTGTAATACGGAGACCAGAACTGAGCTGCATAATCAAGGTGAGGCCTTACTAATGATGTATAAAGCTGCAGTATGACCTCTGGACTTCTGTTGCTTACACTTCTTGATATAAATCCCAGTAATCTATTTGCCTTATTACGTACGCTTAGGCATTGCTGTCTTGGTTTAAGGTTGCTGCTCACCATAACCCCCAAGTCCTTTTCGCAATCTGTATGGCTAAGTTCTACATCATTTAATTTATAAGTATTAGGGTTATGGGCACTCCCAAGCTTCAGAACCTTGCACTTATCTACATTGAACTGCATCTGCCACTTTTCTGACCAAGAATAGAGTTTGTTTAAATCCTCCTGAAGTTCCCTAACATCTACGTTTGAATCAATTATCCTACCTATCTTTGTGTCATCGGCGAATTTGCTCATATCACTAGTAATTCCCTCATCAAGATCATTGATATATATTATAAACAACAACGGGCCCAAGACTGATCCCTGTGGAACGCCACTTGTTACAGATCCCCACTCGGATTTAACCCCATTTATGGACACTCTCTGCTTCCTGTCAGTGAGCCATGACTCGATCCACGAGAGCACTTTTCCCCCAATGCCATGAGCTGCCACTTTCTTTAACAGTCTATGGTGCGGAACTCTATCAAAAGCCTTACTAAAATCTAAGTAAATAATATCAAATTCTTTATTGTGGTCAACAGCCTCAAAAGCTTTACTGAAGAAAGTTAATAAATTAGTTAGACAAGACCGGCCTCTTGTGAATCCATGCTGAGTATCATTAATCAAGCTATGCTTATCGAGATGGCTTCTTATAATCTCAGCTATAATTGACTCTAGTAATTTGCCTACAATTGAGGTCAGGCTTATTGGGCGGTAATTTGACGGTAACGACTTGTCCCCTGTTTTAAAAATAGGAGTTACATTAGCCATCTTCCACATATCAGACACTACACCTGTTTGAAGAGATAAATTAAAAATATTAGTTAATGGTTCACAGAGTTCCATTTTGCATTCCTTAAGAACCCTTGAAAAAACCTCATCAGGACCCGGCGACTTATTTTGCTTCAGTCTGTCTATCTGCCTCACAACCATCTCACTAGTGACTGTGATGTTACATAATTTATCTTCTTCTAGCCCACTGTAAAAATTAATTACTGGAATATTGTTAGTGTCTTCCTGTGTAAAAACTGAGAGAAAATAATTATTTAAAATCAAGCACATTTCATTCTCATTGTCAGTAAGGTGCCCATAGTTATTTTTAAGGGGACCTATCTTATCTCTAACTTTTGTTCTATAGACCTGGAAAAAACTTTTTGGGTTAGTTTTAGAATCCCTAGCAACTTTAATTTCATAGTCCCTTTTAGCTTTTCTTATCCCCTTTTTAATGTCCCTCTTAATGTCAATATACTGATTCATAAGATGACCCTCACCTCTTTTGATACGCCTATAAATTCCTTTCTTATGCCCTAGTAGATATTTGAGCCTATTATTCATCCATTTTGGGTCATTTCTATTTGATCTAATTTCTTTATATGGGATAAACGCTCTTTGAGCAGCATGTATAGTGTTCAGAAAACTGTCATATTGATAGCTCTCTTCGTTACCCCAGTCAACAGATGATAAGTGTTCTCTAAGCCCATCGTAATCTGCTAAGCGAAAATCTGGGACTGTTACTGAGTTATCGCTACTATCGTACTTCCATTCAATGCTAAATGTAATTGATTTGTGGTCGCTAGCACCCAGTTCCTCTGAAATTTCTAAATTATTAACAAGGGATTCATTGTTTGCCATAACTAAGTCAAGCAGGTTATTTCCCCTTGTAGGTTCTGTCACAAACTGCTTCAAAAAACAATCCTGAAATACTTCTAAGAAGTCGTACGATTCTAAATTCCCAGTCAAGAAAATCCAATCAACATGACTAAAGTTAAAGTCTCCTAGAATTACTACATTATCGTGCCTTGTGGCCTTAACAATTTCCTCCCATAGTAGTTTCCCTTGGTCCCTATCTAAGTTAGGGGGACGGTATATCACTCCTAAAATCAGTTTTTCATGCCCCTCTGAAAATTCTATCCAAACAGACTCTGTATGTGTTACTTCAGACTTAATACCCGTTTTTATGCAACAGTTCAAGCGATCTCGGACATACAATGCCACCCCACCCCCCCTCCCAATACTTCTATCTTCTTGGAACAATTTAAAACCCTGAATATGACATTCCGCAGGCATGTCCCGACTTTTTGAATTAAACCACGTCTCAGTTAAGGCAAATACATCAATGTTACCTACACTAGCAACTAATCTCAACTCGTCCATCTTATTCCTAGCACTACGGCAATTAGCATAATAAACATTGAAAGACTCTCCTTTCTCTTTACCCTTCCTGCTCATTTCTATTTTTCTACTAAACCTATTACCGTCCTTATCACCCAAGGTCCCTGGCTTTTCAATATCTATCTCGTTCTTATTATTACTAGTTCCCCTAGAACTCGTAATATTACTACACTGGGACTTCACTGTTTTCCTGCCAAAACCCATACCACTAACTATTCCTAGTTTAAAGTCCTAACTGCTCCCTCCACTGCAGTTGCCAGTGCTCCCACCCCACACCTAGATAAGTGAACCCCATCCCTAGCATACATGTCATTTCTGCCATAAAAGAGGTCCCAGTTGTCAATGAATGTTACCGCATTTTCCTTACAGTATTTGTCCAGCCAGCAATTGACACCAATTGCCCTGGACAACCATTCACTTCCAACTCCCCTCCTTGGCAAAATACCACATATGAGAGGGTTCCCACCCTTACTTCTAATTATTTCTATTGCTGACCTATACCTGCTAATCAGGTCCTCACTCCTACGTCTGCAAACATCGTTGCCTCCAGCACTGAGACAGATAATAGGATTGCTCCCATTACCTCTCATGATGTCATCCAGACGGCTAACAATATCCTCCATCCCAGCCCCAGGAAAGCAAACTCTCTGTCTCCTACTCAACACTACACACACTAGTAACAACACTACTCACACTGTAACAACAACTATCAACAACACTACAGACACTAGTAACAACACTACACACACTAGTACAACAACTATCAACAACACTACACACACTAGTAACAACACTACACACACTAGTAACAACACTACACATACTAGTAACAACACTACACACACTAGTAACAACACTACACACACTGTAACAACAACTATCAACAACACTACACACACTAGTAACAACACTACACACACTAGTAACAACACTTCACACACTAGTAACAACACTACACATACTAGTAACAACACTACACATACTAGTAACAACACTACACACACTAGTAACAACACTACACACACTAGTAACAACACTACACATACTAGTAACAGCACTACACACACTAGTAACAACACTACACACACTAGTAACAACACTACACACACTAGTAACAACACTACACATACTAGTAACAACACTACACATACTAGTAACAACACTACACACACTAGTAACAACACTACACATACTAGTAACAACACTACACATACTAGTGACAACACTACACATACTAGTAACAACACTACACACACTAGTAACAACACTACACATACTAGTAACAACACTACACATACTAGTAACAACACTACACACACTAGTAACAACACTACACACACTAGTAACAACACTACACATACTAGTAACAACACTACTCACACTGTAACAACAACTATCAACAACACTACACACACTAGTAACAACACTACACACACTAGTAACAACACTACAAACACTAGTAACAACACTACACACGCTAGTCACAACACTACACATACTAGTAACAACACTACACACACTAGTAACAACACTACACACACTAGTAACAACACTACACACACTAGTAACAACACTACACATACTAGTAACAACACTACACACACTAGTAACAACACTACACACACTAGTAACAACACTACTCACACTGTAACAACACTACACACACTAGTAACAACACTACACATACTAGTAACAACACTACACACACTAGTAACAACACTACACACACTAGTAACAACACTACACACACTAGTAACAACACTACACACACTGTAACAACAACTATCAACAACACTACACACACTGTAACAGCACCTATCAGCAACACTACACACACTAGTAACAGCACTACACACACTAGTAACAACACTACACATACTAGTAACAACACTACACACACTAGTAACAACACTACACACACTAGTAACAACACTACACATACTAGTAACAACACTACACATACTAGTAACAACACTACACACACTAGTAACAACACTACACACACTAGTAACAACACTACACACACTAGTAACAACACTACACACACTAGTAACAACACTACACATACTAGTAACAACACTACACACACTAGTAACAACACTACACACACTAGTAACAACACTACTCACACTGTAACAACAACTATCAACAACACTACACACACTAGTAACAACACTATACACACTAGTAACAACACTACACATACTGGTAACAACACTACACACACTAGTAACAACACTACACACACTAGTAACAACACTACACACACTAGTAACAACACTACACACACTAGTAACAACACTACACACACTAGTAACAACACTACACACAGTAGTAACAACACTACACACACTAGTAACAACACTACACACACTAGTAACAACAACTATCAACAACACTACACACACTAGTAACAACACCTATCAACAACACTACACACACTAGTAACAACACTACTCACACTGTAACAACAACTATCAACAACACTACACACACTAGTAACAACACTACACATACTAGTAACAACACTACACACACTAGTAACAACACTACACACACTAGTAACAACACTACACACACTAGTAACAACACTACACACACTAGTAACAACACTACTCACACTGTAACAACAACTATCAACAACACTACACATACTAGTAACAATACTACACACACTAGTAACAACACTATACACACTAGTAACAACACTACACACACTAGTAACAACACTACACATACTAGTAACAACACTACACATACTAGTAACAACAATACACACACTAGTAACAACACTACACACACTAGTAACAACAATACACTCACTAGTAACAACACTACACATACTAGTAACAACACTACACATACTAGTAACACTACACACACTAGTAACAACACTACACACACTAGTAACAACACTACACACACTAGTAACAACACTGCACACACTAGTAACAACACTACACATACTAGAAACAACACTACACACACTAGTAACAACACTACACACACTAGTAACAACACTACTCACGCTGTAACAACAACTGTCAACAACACTACACACACTAGTAACAACACTACACACACTAGTAACAACACTACACACACTAGTAACAACACTACACACACTGTAACAACAACTATCAACAACACTACATACACTAGTAACAACACTACACACACTAGTAGCAACACTACACGTACTAGTAACAACACTACACACACTAATAACAACACTACACACACTAGTAACAACACTACACACACTAGTAACAACACTACACACACTAGTAACAACACTACACACACTAGTAACAACACTACACACACTAGTAACAACACTACACACACTATAACAACAACTATCAACAACAATACACACAGTAGTAACAACACTACACACACTAATAACAACACTACTCACACTGTAACAACAACTATCAACAACACTACACACACTAGTAACAACACTACACATACTAGTAACAACACTACACACACTAGTAACAACACTACACATACTAGCAACAACACTACACACACTAGTAACAACACTACACCCACTAGTAACAACACTACTCACACTGTAACAACAACTATCAACAACACTACACACACTAGTAACAACACTACACACACTAGTAACAACACTACACACACTAGTAACAACACTACACACACTAGTAACAACACTACACACACTAGTAACAACACTACTCACACTGTAACAACAACTATCAACAACACTACACACACTAGTAACAACACTACACATACTAGTAACAACACTACACACACTAGTAACAACACTACACATACTAGTAACAACACTACACACACTAGTAACAACACTACACACACTAGTAACAACACTACACACACTAGTAACAACACTACACACACTATAACAACAACTATCAACAACAATACACACAGTAGTAACAACATTACACACACTAGTAACAACACTACACACACTAGTAACAACACTACACACACTATAACAACAACTATCAACAACACTACACACACTAGTAACAACAACTATCAACAACAATACACACAGTAGTAACAACATTACACACACTAGTAACAACACTACACACACTAGTAACAACACTACACACACTAGTAACAACACTACACACACTAGTAACAACACTACTCACACTGTAACAACAACTATCAACAACAGTACACACACTAGTACCAACACTACACACACTAGTAACAACACTACACACACTAGTAACAACACTACACACACTGTAACAACAACTATCAACAACACTACACACACTAGTAACAACACTACACACACTAGTAACAACACTACACACACTAGTAACAACACTACACACACTAGTAACAACACTACACACACTGTAACAACAACTATCAACAACACTACACACACTAGTAACAACACTACACATACTGTAACAACAACTATCAACAACACTACACACACTAGTAACAACACTACACACACTAGTAACAACACTACACATACTGTAACAACAACTATCAACAACACTACACACACTAGTAACAACACTACACACACTAGTAACAACACTACACACACTGTAACAACAACTATCAACAACACTACACACACTAGTAACAACACTACACATACTGTAACAACAACTATCAACAACACTACACACACTAGTAACAACACTACACACACTAGTAACAACACTACACACACTGTAACAACAACTATCAACAACACTACACACACTAGTAACAACACTACACACACTAGTAACAACACTACACACACTGTAACAACAACTATCAACAACACTACACACACTAGTAACAACACTACACACACTAGTAACAACACTACACACACTAGTAACAACACTACACACACTAGTAACAACACTACACACACTGTAACAACAACTATCAACAACACTACACACACTAGTAACAACACTACACACACTAGTAACAACACTACACACACTAGTAACAACACTACACACACTGTAACAACAACTATCAACAACACTACACACACTAGTAACAACACTACACACACTAGTAACAACACTACACACACTGTAACAACAACTATCAACAACACTACACACACTAGTAACAACACTACACACACTAGTAACAACACTACACATACTGTAACAACAACTATCAACAACACTACACACACTAGTAACAACACTACACATACTGTAACAACAACTATCAACAACACTACACACACTAGTAACAACACTACACACACTAGTAACAACACTACACACACTGTAACAACAACTATCAACAACACTACACACACTAGTAACAACACTACACACACTAGTAACAACACTACACACACTGTAACAACAACTATCAACAACACTACACACACTAGTAACAACACTACACACACTAGTAACAACACTACACACACTAGTAACAACACTACACACACTGTAACAACAACTATCAACAACACTACACACACTAGTAACAACACTACACACACTAGTAACAACACTACACACACTAGTAACAACACTACACACACTAGTAACAACACTACACACACTGTAACAACAACTATCAACAACACTACACACACTAGTAACAACACTACACACACTAGTAACAACACTACACACACTAGTATCAACACTACACACACTTTAACTACAACTATCAACAACATTACACACACTAGTAACAACACTACACACACTAGTAACAACACTACACACACTGTAACAACAACTATCAACAACACTACACACACTAGTAACAACACTACACACACTGTAACAACAACTATCAACAACACTACACACACTAGTAACAACACTACACACACTAGTAACAACACTACACGCACTAGTAACAACACTACACACACTAGTAACAACAATTATCAACAACACTACACGCACTAGTAACAACACTACACACACTAGTAACAACACTACACACACTTTAACTACAACTATCAACAACACTACACACACTAGTAAGAACTATCAACAACACTACACACACTAGTAACAACACTACACACACTAGTAACAGCAACTCTCAACAACACTATCAACAACACTACACACACTAGTACAACAACTGTCAACAACATTACACACACTAGTAACAACAACTATCAACAACACTACATACACTCTGGTAACAACAACTATCAACACTGCTATGTATTGCATGCCTGACGTGGGTCACGTGACTCTGTTCCCTTCTACCTCCTGGTAGCACATGCGACTCCTGTCTCCAGGGGATCCCTGTCTTCAGGGACCCCTTTCTCCAGGGGCCCCTGTCTTCAGGGGACCCGTCTCCAGGGGTCCCTGTTTTCAGGGATCAGTCTCTAGGGACCCCTGTCTTTAGGGGCCCCTTTCTTCAGTGACCCTCAGGGATCCCAATAGACTATTAACTCCAGACAACTCTCCTGAGACTCCCTCCAGGGACACCTTTTCATTCCCAATATTTCCCCCTTCTTCAGACACCTACAGGGATACTCCCCTTTTCCCCCGTGTACCTCCGTCTCTAGGGTCACTTAACCCCAGAGACACCCCCGCTCCTCTGTGACCCCCCTCCCCCGTAATACGACAAATATGTGTACAGGAAAGTTCACTTAGGATACACAATGTGCCTTCTCTTGTCCCCAAGTGTGAGATAACCTCGTGGGGGGGGGGGGTTGTTGAATGGGTGGGGGACGTGGTGGTAGACGGAGGAGCAAGGCTGGGGTGTAGATAGGTGATGGGAGGAGTTGGAAATTGGAGAGGAAGGTGTAGGAAGATGTAGAGTGTACTGGAGGTCTGGTAATGGAGACTGCTGGACTGTGAGAGGCGATGTTCAGAACGATGTACACAGAACGTTCACTGCCTGTAACATTTCACGTGTCTCAGCTGATGGCAGCGACTAAAATCTATATTTCACACCCGGTGGCCCGGTGGTCTGGTGGCTAAAGCTCCCGCTTCACACACGGTGGGCCCGGGTTCGATTCCCGGCGGGTGGAAATTCCGACACGTTTCCTTACACCTATTGTCCTGTTCACCTAGCAGCAAATAGGTACCTGGGTGTTAGTCGACTGGTGTGGGTCGCATCCTGGGGGACAAGATTAAGGACCCCAATGGAAATAAGTTAGACAGTCCTCGATGACGCACTGACTTTCTTGGGTTATCCTGGGTGGCTAACCCTCCGGGGTTAAAAATCCGAACGAAATCTTATCTTATCTTATCTTACCAACAGCTATCGTTGTTGGTGGTCCGCTGGCCCACAGAACCATCGCAGTCTGGTTGCTCCAGCACTTGGCAGAGGTAGTGATCCAGTTTCCTTCTTGAAGAATCCTACGCTTGTTCCTGTGCTATTTCTGATATCTGCTGGTCCCGTACTGTGCTGAATATTCATGTCCACTGATGTTGATACAGTATTCTCGTGCAACATTTGGGAATCCTTATTGAGGAAACGTTTCCCCAGCAAGTGGCTCTTCAGTCCAGTACAAAGAAGAACGGTGGAAGATGGAGAAGAGAATGAGGTAATGAGTCCCTGAGCCTGGAGTTCATCACAGAACAGTACTCTGAGCGAGAGAGCACAAATGACTTGAACAGTGTCACCACTGGCATTGTTTCCTTCGTTTAGAAAGTTTTCATTATCCACAACATCATTCTTATGACTTTCGTAATATTTGCCTTTTTGTATTCTCTGAATGATTGGTCAGCTGATATTATTACCCCCAGATCTTTCACATGATCCTTTCGTTCTGTCAGGTGGTCCTCCATTTTTGTTTACACAGTACCTCTTTTTAAGTTCTTCATTTTCATATATGAGCTGATGGAATTTGTTGCCGTTCAACATCGTGTCATTTTCTACTGTACACGAGCACACATTAACATAGTCACACACATTAACATAGTCACACACATTAACATAGTCACACACATTAACATAGTCACACACATTAACATAGTCACACACATTAACATAGTCACACACATTAACATAGGCACACACATTAACATACGCACACACATTAACATAGTCACACACATTAACATAGTCACACACATTAACATACGCACACACATTAACATAGGCACACACATTAACATACGCACACACATTAACATAGGCACACACATTAACATAGTCACACACATTAACATAGGCACACACATTAACATAGGCACACACATTAACATACGCACACACATTAACATACGCACACACATTAACATACGCACACACATTAACATAGGCACACACATTAACATACGCACACACATTAACATATGCATACACAGACTTGATCCCCGTAAGTACAGTTCGATGATGCATTACCTACAGTTTACCTTGAGTCGCTTGCGAGGTCAGCGGCCCCGTTCCAGACTAGGCCTCCTGGTTGCTGGCCTGATCCATCAAGCTGTCACTGCCCGCTGCTCGTATGCCAACGTATGCACCACAAACCGGTTGTGCATACATATGCATAAGCATACATGCACACATATGCATGAAAACAAGCATTCGTATGCATACCTATGCAAACATGGGCAGTACATGGACCAGTACTGTTTTTTGTACATGTACACAGCGTGATAAGGGAAACTAAGTCAGAGGTGTCCTTGTTCGCAGATGATGTGAAATTTAAGAGGAGAATACAAACAAAAGGATCTGAATAAGCTGCAGGATTGGTCAAGACAAATGGCTGCTGGAATTTAACCCCAGCAGATGCAAAGTTATGAAAATCGGGGACGGGCAAAGAAGACCGGAAACAGTGTACAGGCTCGGGAGACAATGGTTGTAATCCTTCCTGAAAGAGAGGGACCTCGGGGTGAGCATAGTGCCAAGCATCTTACCTGAGGCAAACATCAACCAAATAACCGTTGCAACAAGCGCAGGACTGGTAATTTTAAGGTTAACTTTCAGGAACCTCAACAAGGAAGCATTCACGACCTTATACACAGCATATGTCAGGCCAAACTTGGAGTCTGCAGCACCAGTGTTTAACCCATACCTGATAAAGTACGTTAAGAAGCTAGAAAAAACACAAAGGTCAGCAACTAGATTAGTGCCAGTGTTATGAGGTTCGTTAGAGAAGCGATGGTAGCAAAAGGAAAACAGTTGTAGACTGTTATGGTAAGCCTGCTTGAGCATGTGAGAGAGGGCTACGACCTAGCTGCCAGCGTCACGTGACTTAAAGCTTGGCCAGGGAGCCTGCCTATAAATGTTGCTAGGAACTATACTCTACACTAGACGGGTCATCACAAGACCTGAATATTATACATGCATACACTACACAAGATTAATATTGTTGACACTAGTACTGAGGGATTAAAAGTAGGGGCGCCATTGTTACACTAAGGGAAAACACCATAAGTGTCCGGGGCCCAAGACTGTTCAACAGCCTCCCATCAAGCATTAGGGGAATTGCCAATAAACCCCTGCCTGCCTTCAAGAGAGAGCTGGACAGATACCTAAAGTCAGTGCCGGATCAACCGGGCTGTGGTTCGTACGTTGGACTGCGTGCGGCCAGCATTAACAGCCTGGTTGATCAGGCCCTGATCCACCGGGAGGCCTGGTCATGGACCGGGCCGCGGGGGCGTTGATCCCCGGAATAACCTCCAGGAGGGGCAGGAACTATTACGAAAGACTAGAAGAGTTAAACCTGGCGACACTGGAAGACAGAAGGACCGGGACTGACATGATTATGATGTACAAAATACCTAGAGTAATTTACAGGGTGGACAAGGAGAATGTGTTAGAGAGGCAGGTCATTGGTATACGAGGTCACAGGTACACGAGATCACGGGTACACCAGGTCACAGGTACACGAGGTCACAGGTACACAAGGTCACAGGTACACGAGGTTACAAGTACACAAGGTCACAGGTACACAAGGTCACAGGTACACAAGGTCACAGGTACACGAGGTCGCAGGTACACAAGGTCACACGTACACCAGGTCACAACTGGACGTTAAAAAAACACAGATGAGTCACAGGGATGCTAGGAACTACTTCTTTAGCCTTAGAGTGACCAGGAAGTGAAACGACCTAGACAGTGAAGTAGTAGAGGCAGGATCCATACACAGCTTTAAGAATAGGTGTGATAGTACTCATGCAGCCAGGAGAGTGTGAACCCAGTAGCCGCCAGTGGCGAGGCGGGGCCAGGAGCTGAGACTCAATTTTTGCAGCCACAATTAGGCGAGTTCATTTATACATCTGTACACGTAAATACATATGTACATGTATACATAAGTATACTTACACGCATACATACACATTTGTATATTTTATTGCGGTAAACATTTCATGAACGAAGAGGTAGATGAGGCTGGGCTGTGGGTGGGCAGGGCCGCCTCCCTCTGCTCGCACGTCAACTCAAAACACATTTAATTACGAGGGATGATGGGTTACTGGAAGTGTGACGTCACGCCACACAAGGAAACCGCACACACGTCTTAAACAGGTAATGCGCGGAGAGAGGGAGAAATTACCTCTCAGGGTTCCTGGAAGACACGCCGCAGCCTGGCAATTATGGTTGTGGGGGAGGGGGTGGAGGGGGGAGGGGGTATGTTTTGACGGCAGTGAGCCGGGGGAGAGGGGTGAGGGAGGAGGGGTTAGGGATGTAGGATATACACACACTGAGAGGTGCAGTTCTCTCGGTCTGGAGTATTGAGACTCTCTGATCGCGGGTTCTATCCCCGTCCGTGGTATGGTTTGTTCGTGACGGGTTAGTGCACAAGGTTGACGACATGCAGCCGTGATGACCCTGGTGTAGTTGGTAGGCTTCAAACCTTATTAACCAGCCAAGGATCCCAGTGGAAATAAGTCACTTTGGGTTATCCCGGGTACCTGGAGTTACCTGGAGAGGGTTTCGGGGGGTCAACGCCCCCGCGGCCCGGTCTGAGACCAGGCCTCATGTATGATGATTTATGTAACTGTATTGATGTGTACCTGTACCTGAATAAACTTAACTAACCAGGGAAGAGGAGGAAGAGAATAGGAGGATGATGAGGAGGAAGACGAAAATGAGGAACTAAGTGCAGTAGTGTACTCACATCTGTCCTCGTGTAACAACGTCACATATTGACGTGGTGCCTCTCAGATCTGTCCTCGTGTAACAACGTCACATATTGACGTGGTGCCTCTCAGATCTGTCCTCGTGTAACAACGTCACATATTGACGTGGTGCCTCTCAGATCTGTCCTCGTGTAACAACGTCACATATTGACGTGGTGCCTCTCAGATCTGTCCTCGTGTAACAACGTCACATATTGACGTGGTGCCTCTCAGATCTGTCCTCGTGTAACAACGTCACATATTGACGTGGTGCCTCTCAGATCTGTCCTCGTGTAACAACGTTACATATTGACGTGGTGCCTCTCAGATCTGTCCTCGTGTAACAACGTTACATATTGACGTGGTGCCTCTCAGATCTGTCCTCGTGTAACAACGTCACATATTGACGTGGTGCCTCTCAGATCTGTCCTCGTGTAACAACGTCACATATTGACGTGGTGCCTCTCACATCTGTCCTCGTGTAACAACGTCACATACTGACGTAGTGCCTCTCAGATCTGTCCTCGTGTAACAACGTCACATATTGACGTAGTGCCTCTCAGATCTGTCCTCGTGTAACAACGTCACATACTGACGTGGTGCCTCCCAGATCTGTCCTCGTGTAACAACGTCACATACTGACGTAGTGCCTCTCAGATCTGTCCTCGTGTAACAACGTCACATACTGACGTAGTGCCTCTCACATCTGTCCTCGTGTAACAACGTCACATATTGACGTGGTGCCTCTCAGATCTGTCCTCGTGTAACAACGTCACATACTGACGTGGTGCCTCTCAGATCTGTCCTCGTGTAACAACGTCACATACTGACGTGGTGCCTCTCAGATCTGTCCTCGTGTAACAACGTCACATATTGACGTGGTGCCTCTCAGATCTGTCCTCGTGTAACAACGTCACATATTGACGTGGTGCCTCTCAGATCTGTCCTCGTGTAACAACGTCACATACTGACGTGGTGCCTCTCACATCTGTCCTCGTGTAACAACGTCACATATTGACGTGGTGCCTCTCAGATCTGTCCTCGTGTAACAACGTCACATATTGACGTGGTGCCTCTCAGATCTGTCCTCGTGTAACAACGTCACATACTGACGTAGTGCCTCTCAGATCTGTCCTCGTGTAACAACGTCACATACTGACGTAGTGCCTCTCACATCTGTCCTCGTGTAACAACGTCACATATTGACGTGGTGCCTCTCAGATCTGTCCTCGTGTAACAACGTCACATACTGACGTGGTGCCTCTCAGATCTGTCCTCGTGTAACAACGTCACATATTGACGTGGTGCCTCTCAGATCTGTCCTCGTGTAACAACGTCACATATTGACGTGGTGCCTCTCAGATCTGTCCTCGTGTAACAACGTCACATATTGACGTCACATACTGACGTAGTGCCTCTCAGATCTGTCCTCGTGTAACAACGTCACATATTGACGTGGTGCCTCTCAGATCTGTCCTCGTGTAACAACGTCACATATTGACGTGGTGCCTCTCAGATCTGTCCTCGTGTAACAACGTCACATATTGACGTGGTGCCTCTCAGATCTGTCCTCGTGTAACAACGTCACATATTGACGTGGTGCCTCTCAGATTTGTCCTCGTGTAACAACGTCACATATTGACGTGGTGCCTCTCAGATCTGTCCTCGTGTAACAACGTTACATATTGACGTGGTGCCTCTCACATCTGTCCTCGTGTAACAACGTCACATATTGACGTGGTGCCTCTCAGATCTGTCCTCGTGTAACAACGTCACATATTGACGTGGTGCCTCTCAGATCTGTCCTCGTGTAACAACGTCACATACTGACGTGGTGCCTCTCAGATCTGTCCTCGTGTAACAACGTTACATATTGACGTGGTGCCTCTCACATCTGTCCTCGTGTAACAACGTCACATATTGACGTGGTGCCTCTCAGATCTGTCCTCGTGTAACAACGTCACATACTGACGTGGTGCCTCTCAGATCTGTCCTCGTGTAACAACGTCACATACTGACGTAGTGCCTCTCAGATCTGTCCTCGTGTAACAACGTCACATACTGACGTAGTGCCTCTCAGATCTGTCCTCGTGTAACAACGTCACATACTGACGTAGTGCCTCTCACATCTGTCCTCGTGTAACAACGTCACATACTGACGTAGTGCCTCTCAGATCTGTCCTCGTGTAACAACGTCACATACTGACGTGGTGCCTCTCACATCTGTCCTCGTGTAACAACGTCACATATTGACGTGGTGCCTCTCAGATCTGTCCTCGTGTAACAACGTCACATACTGACGTGGTGCCTCTCAGATCTGTCCTCGTGTAACAACGTCACATACTGACGTGGTGCCTCTCAGATCTGTCCTCGTGTAACAACGTCACATATTGACGTGGTGCCTCTCAGATCTGTCCTCGTGTAACAACGTCACATATTGACGTGGTGCCTCTCAGATCTGTCCTCGCGTAACAACGTCACATATTGACGTGGTGCCTCTCAGATCTGTCCTCGTGTAACAACGTCACATATTGACGTGGTGCCTCTCAGATCTGTCCTCGTGTAACAACGTCACATATTGACGTGGTGCCTCTCAGATCTGTCCTCGTGTAACAACGTCACATATTGACGTGGTGCCTCTCAGATCTGTCCTCGTGTAACAACGTCACATACTGACGTGGTGCCTCTCAGATCTGTCCTCGTGTAACAACGTCACATATTGACGTGGTGCCTCTCAGATCTGTCCTCGTGTAACAACGTCACATACTGACGTGGTGCCTCTCAGATCTGTCCTCGTGTAACAACGTCACATACTGACGTGGTGCCTCTCAGATCTGTCCTCGTGTAACAACGTCACATACTGACGTGGTGCCTCTCAGATCTGTCCTCGTGTAACAACGTCACATACTGACGTGGTGCCTCTCAGATCTGTCCTCGTGTAACAACGTCACATACTGACGTGGTGCCTCTCAGATCTGTCCTCGTGTAACAACGTCACATACTGACGTGGTGCCTCTCACATCTGTCCTCGTGTAACAACGTCACATATTGACGTGGTGCCTCTCAGATCTGTCCTCGTGTAACAACGTCACATATTGACGTGGTGCCTCTCCTATGCATCATATGATTTTTTCGGGGAAATGTTGATATTATGAATGCATTCAAGGGAACTTGTATGTATAAGTCTTATGGCTGTACCGTTCAGCCATAGAGGTTACAAAAGGATGGTTTTACAACTATGACCTCCTTGATCTGACTGTACCAACTGCCAACATCTGTGACCTGGCTGTACCAGCTGCCACTATATGTGACCTGACTACCAGCTGCCCCCATGTGTGACGTGGCTGTGCCAGCTGCCACCATCTGTGACCTGGCTGTACCAGCTGCTACCATCTGTGACTTGGTTCTACCAGCTGCCACCATCTGTGACCTGGCTGTACCAGCTGCCACCTTCTGTGACCTGGCTGTACCAGAAGCTTTCAGTACATCTGTCCTCATATACTTCAGAGCCATATAGTGTACAGACCCATGCCAAGACGTTTTAAATGTCTGTCAGTGAATAAACAGACCAGGGGGATGGCTGTGGTGTGGCTGGAGTAGAGTGACCGGGGAGAGAGGTGTGGCTGGGGAGAGAGGTGTGGCTGGGGAGGGATGGGAAGCTGGGAGCCTGGCGAGACACCACTTAAAAAAGCCAGATTTAATTATTGGGTGTAGAAATGATACCATAAATAAGCAGCTGCTTGTAACTAGCAGTGATGAGGGTCTGGTCTTGTTCCACTCACCAGGGAGAGAGAGAGAGAGAGAGAGAGAGAGAGAGAGAGAGAGAGAGAGAGAGAGAGAGAGAGAGAGAATCGCAACTGCACTCTCACATCAATAAATTAATGGGAACTAGCAATCAGTGAAGGAAGTTGTGCAATGACATTGAGTGAATAAGCTCTATGTTCTGTAAATATGTGGGTAATGATGATATAACTCTACCATGATGCGCGCGCGCACACGCACACACACACACACATAGCTCCTGGCGGGGCCAGGAGCTATGACTCAACCCCTGCAACCACAAGTAGGTGAGTACACACACACACACACACACACTCTCTGACACAAACCTCCCTGAAGGAGAAGGACCTCGGGGTAAGCATAGCTCCGAGCATGTCGCCTGAGGCAAACATTAACCGAATAACCACTGCAGCAAATAATAGCCTGGCAAGTTTAAGATTATCTTTCAGGAATATCAACAAGGAGGCATTCACGATCTTAAACACGACATATGTCAGGCTCACCCTGGAGTCTGTATCACCAGTGTCGAACCCACATCAGGTGAAGCATATAAAGAAGCTGGATAAAGTGCAAAGGTTTGCAACGAGACTAGTCTCAAAACTGAGGTATGACCATTAGGAGAGGCTACAAGAGCTAAACATGACGACGCTAGAGGACAGTAGGACCAGAGAAGATAGTATTATGACGTATAAAATACTCAGAGGAATTGACAGGGAGGATGGAGAGTGTGTCAAGAAGCGGGTCTCAGTACAAGAGGTCACTACTGGACGTTGAAAGCACGGAATAAAGACTTTAGCTTTTGTGGTCAGGAAGTGGAACGACCTAGACAGCGAAGAGATAAAGGCAGAGTTCATACATTGCTTTAAGAATAGGTATGATAGTAGTGCTGCCAGAAGAGAATGAAACCAGTAACGGCCAACAGAGAGGCGGGCCAGGAGCTGAAACTCTACCCCTGCAACCGCAATTAGGTGACTATACACACACACACACACAAACGACACTGGAGGACAGGAGGGATAGGGGGGACATGATAACAACATATAAAATACTGAGAGGAATTGATAGGGACAGGATGTTTCAGAGATGGGACACAGCAACAAGGTGTCACAACTTGAAGATGAAAACTCAGATGAGTCACAGGGATGTTACGAAGTATTTCTTCAGCCATAGAGTTGTCAGGAAGTGGAACAATCTGAAGAGTGAAGTAATGGAGGGAGGATCCATACGTAGCTTTAAGAAGAGGTACGATAAAGCTCTTGGAGCGGGGAGCTAGTAACAACCAGCGAAGAGGCGGGCCCAGGAGCTATGACTCGACCACTGCAACCACATATAGGGGAATACACACACACACACACACACACACACACACACACACACACACACACACACACACACACACACACACACACACGCACGCACGCACTCACGCACGCACGCACTCACGCACGCAAGCACGCACGCACGCAAGCACGCACGCACACGCACGCACAAACACACACACACACACACACACACGCACACACACTCACACACTCACGCACGCACGCACGCACACACACACACGCACACGCACGCACACACACACACACACACACACACACACACACACACACACGCACACACACACACACACACACACACACACACACACACACACACACACACACACACACACACACACACATACACACACGCACGCACGCAAGCACGCACGCACAAAACACACACACACACACACACACACACACACACACACACACACACACACACACACACACACACACACACACACGCACACACGCACGCACGCACGCACGCACGCACGCACACACACACGCACACACACACGGCAGAAACAAAAGCAAACAGAGGAATCACCAGGAAACTTGTGTTGCAACCAAACAACGAAGGTTAAGTCCGAGATCAGAGCAGAGACAACAGTTCCCTTAAGACTGAACCAGAGTGTGTAACTCACAACAGAACAACACTAAGTCCAAGAACCTCTCTCTCTAAGTTCAAACACCTGTGTTCAAACACCTGTCTGTGTTCAAACAACTGTCTGTGTTCAAACACCCGTCTCTGAGTTCAAATATAATCCATCACAAATAACTGAAGAAAGTTTAAAAAAAAATTTTTGAGCCAAAATATTGATGAGAAATGATGGCCCGTCACCGAATATAAATTAATTACTACGTTAGATAAAAGTAGATTAACAGTCTTTGGTGAGGATGTTATTACTTACTGCATCCTCAGACACTACTAGACACTACTAGACACCATACTAGATGTTACTACTAGACACCATGCTAGATGTTACTACTAGACACCATGCTAGATGTTACTACTAGACACCATGCTAGATGTTACTACTAGACACCATACTAGATGTTGCTACTAGACACCATGCTAGATGTTACTACTAGACACCATGCTAGATGTTACTACTAGACACCATGCTAGATGTTACTACTAGACACCATGCTAGATGTTACTACTAGACACCATGCTAGATGTTACTACTAGACACCATGCTAGATGTTACTACTAGACACCATGCTAGATGTTACTACTAGACACCATGCTAGATGTTACTACTAGACACCATGCTAGATGTTGCTACTAGACACCATGCTAGATGTTACTACTAGACACCATGCTAGATGTTGCTACTAGACACCATGCTAGATGTTACTACTAGACACCATGCTAGATGTTACTACTAGACACCATGCTAGATGTTACTACTAGACACCATGCTAGATGTTACTACTAGACACTATGCTAGATGTTACTACTAGACACCATGCTAGATGTTACTACTAGACACCATACTAGATGTTACTACTAGACACCATGCTAGATGTTACTACTAGACACCATGCTAGATGTTACTACTAGACACCATGCTAGATGTTACTACTAGACACCATGCTAGATGTTACTACTAGACACCATGCTAGATGTTGCTACTAGACACCATGCTAGATGTTACTACTAGACACCATGCTAGATGTTACTACTAGACACCATGCTAGATGTTACTACTAGACACCATACTAGATGTTGCTACTAGACACCATGCTAGATGTTACTACTAGACACCATGCTAGATGTTACTACTAGACACCATGCTAGATGTTACTACTAGACACCATGCTAGATGTTACTACTAGACACCATGCTAGATGTTGCTACTAGACACCATGCTAGATGTTACTACTAGACACCATGCTAGATGTTACTACTAGACACCATGCTAGATGTTACTACTAGACACCATGCTAGATGTTGCGACTAGACACCATGCTAGATGTTACTACTAGACACCATGCTAGATGTTACTACTAGACACCATGCTAGATGTTGCTACTAGACACCATGCTAGATGTTACTACTAGACACCATGCTAGATGTTACTACTAGACACCATGCTAGATGTTACTACTAGACACCATGCTAGATGTTGCTACTAGACACCATGCTAGATGTTACTACTAGACACCATGCTAGATGTTACTACTAGACACCATGCTAGATGTTGCTACTAGACACCATGCTAGATGTTACTACTAGACACCATGCTAGATGTTACTACTAGACACCATGCTAGATGTTACTACTAGACACTATGCTAGATGTTACTACTAGACACCATGTTAGATGTTACTACTAGACACCATGCTAGATGTTACTACTAGACACCATGCTAGATGTTACTACTAGACACCATGCTAGATGTTACTACTAGACACTATGCTAGATGTTACTACTAGACACCATGCTAGATGTTACTACTAGACACCATGCTAGATGTTACTACTAGACACCATACTAGATGTTACTACTAGACACCATACTAGATGTTACTACTAGACACCATGCTAGATGTTACTACTAGACACCTTACTAAGTGTTACTACAAGACACCTTACTAAGTGTTACTACTAGACACCATACTAGATGTTACTACTAGACACCTTACTAAGTGTTACTACTAGACAAAACACTGGATGTTGCTAGTAGAGACCATACTAGATGTTACTACCTAAAGTGTGGGAGGACCCAGCAAGGTGTGGGAGTGCCTAGCATGCTGTGGGAGTGTTTAGCAAGGTGTGGGAGTGTGTAGCAAGGTGTGGGAGTGTGTAGCAAGGTGTGGGAGTGTGTAGCAAAGTGTGAGAGTGTGTAGCAAGGTGTGGGAATGCCTAGCAAGGTGTGGGAATATCTAGCAAGGTATGGGGTTGCCTAGCAAGGTGTGGGAGTGCTTAGCAAGGTATGGGATTGCCTAGCAAGGTATGAATATGCCTAGCAAGGTGTGGGAGTGCCTAGCAAGGTATGTGAATGCCTAGCAAGGTGTGGGAGTGCCTAGAAAGGTATGAGATTGCCTAGCAAGGTATGGGAGTGCCTAGCAAGGTGTGGGAGTGCCTAGCTAGGTATTGAAATTCGTAGCAAGGTGTGGGAGTACCTAGCAAGGTATGGGATTGCCTAGCAAGGTATGGGAATGCCTAGCAATGTGTGGGATTGCCTAGCAAGGTGTGGGAGTACCTAGCAAGGTATGAGATTGCCTAGCAAGGTATGGGAGTGCCTAGCAATGTGTGGGAGTGCCTGGCAAGGTGTGGGAGTGCCTAGCAAGGTGTGGGAGTGTGTAGCAAGGTATGGGAGTGCCTAACAAGGTGTGGGAGTATCCAGCAAGGTATGGGATTGCCTAGCAAGGTATGGGAGTGCCTAGCAAGGTGTGGGAGTATCCAGCAAGGTATGGGATTGCCTAGCAAGGTATGGGAGTGCCTAGCAAGGTGTGGGAGTATCCAGCAAGGTATGGGATTGCCTAGCAAGGTATGGGAGTGCCTAGCAAGGTGTGGGAGTATCTGGTAAGGTATGGGATTGCCTAGCAAGGTGTGGGAGTGTGTAGCAAAGTGTGAGAGTATCTAGCAAGGTATGGGAGTGCCTAGCAAGGTGTGGGAGTATCTAGCAAGGTATGGGATTGCCTAGCAAGGTGTGGGAGTATCTAGCAAGGTATGGGAGTGAATAGCAAGGTGTTGGAGTATCTAGCAAGGTATGGGATTGCCTAGCAAGGTGTGGGAGTATCTAGCAAGGTATGGGAGTGAATAGCAAGGTGTGGGAGTATCTAGCAAGGTATGGGATTGCCTAGCAAGGTGTGGGAGTATCTAGCAAGGTATGGGATTGCCTAGCTAGGTGTGGGAGTATCTAGCAAGGTATGGGATTGCCTAGCAAGGTGTGGGAGTATCTAGCAAGGTATGGGATTGCCTAGCAAGGTATGCGAGTGCCTTGCAATGTATGGGAGTGCCTAGCAAGGTATGGGAGTGCCTAGGAAGGTGTGGGAGTGCCTAGCAGGTATGGGATTGCCTAGCAAAGTTTGGGAGTGTGTAGCAAAGTGTGGAGTGTCTAGCAAGGTATGGGAGTACCTAGCAAGGTGTGGGAGTGCCTAGCAAAGTATGGGAGTGCCTAGGAAAGTGTAGGAGTGCCTAGAAAATATGGGAGTGCCTAGAAAATATGGGAGTGCCTAGCAAGGTATGGGAGTGCCTAGCAAGGTGTGGGAGTGCCTAGCAATGTTTGGGAGTGCCTAGCAAGGTATGGGAGTATGTAGGCAAAGTATGGCAGTGCGTAGCAACAATTTGGCGCCTGTCCCGTCCCATCTATCACTGTTCATCTCCACAAGTTAATATCCATTACCAGGAATTACTTCAAGAAGGAGACTCAAGAGCTGAAAAAAAAGGTGAGAGCATAAGGTATTGTTTTCTTTTACCAACCTGTTTATTATTCCAAGAAAGATCTACTTGTAATTAATATGCAGGAAAAGTAATGGAGGAATTTCCTGTTGAAAGTTGTTTATGTGGAGAGAAATTTAACTCTGAGAAGTGGAATACTTCTGTCTGTCTGTCTGTCTGTCTGTCTGTCTGTCTGTCTGTCTGTCTGTCTGTCTCTCTCTCTCTCTCTCTCTCTCTCTCTCTCTCTCTCTCTCTCTCTCTCTCTCTCTCTCTCTCTCTCTCTCTCTCTCACACACACACACACACACACACACACACACACACACCACAGAACTGGCAGGAAAGCCAGTAAATGAAATGATGGAATATGTAACAACAAAATGCAAGGAGGCAGTGGAAAGGTTTATTCCCAAGGGCAACAGTAACAACGGGAAGACCAGAACGAGCCCCTGGTTTACCCGACGGTGTAAGGAGGCAAAAACAAAATGCAATAGAGAATGGAAAAAGTACAGAAGGCAGAGAACACACGAAAATAGGGAGACCAGCCGCAGAGCCAGGAATGAGTACGCACAGGTAAGGAGGGAGGCCCAGTGACAGTATGAAAATGACATAGCATCGAGAATCAAGACTGACCCGAAACTGTTGTATAGCCACATCAGGAGGAAGACAACAGTCAAAGACCAGGTGATCAGATTAAGGACAGAAGGTGGAGAACTCACAAGAAATGATCAGGAGGTATGTGAGGAGCTGAACATGAGATTTAAGGAAGTTTTTACTGTAGAGACAGGAAGGGCTGTGGGAAGACAGCACAGAAGGGAACATCAAGAGGGAATATACCAACAACTGTTGGATGACATACGAACAACTGAGGAGGAGGTGAAGAAGCTCTTAAGTGACCTTGACACCTCAAAGGCGATGGGACCGGACAACATCTCCCCATGGGTCCTTAGAGAAGGAGCAGAGATGCTGTGCGTGCCTCTAACCACAATCTTCAACACATCCCGTGAAACTGGGCAACTACCTGAGAAATGGAAGACAGCTAATGTAGTCCCCATATTTAAGAAAGGAAACAGAAAAGAGGCACTAAACTACAGACCTGTCTCTCTGACATGTATTATGTGCAAAGTCATGGAGAAGATTATCAGGAGGAGAGTGGTCGAACACCTGGAAAGGAACAAGATTATAAATGAAAACCAGCATGGGTTCATGGAAGGCAAATCTTGTATCACAAACCTCCTGGAGTTTTATGACAAGGTAACAAAAGTAAGACACGAGAGAGAGGGGTGGGTAGATTGCATTTTCCTAGACTGCAGGAAGGCCTTTGACACAGTTCCCCACAAGAGATTAGTGCAGAAGCTGGAGGATCAGGCGCATGTAAAAGGGAGGGCACTGCAATGGATAAGGGAATACCTGACAGGGAGGCAGCAACGAGTCATGGTACGTGAAGAGGTATCATAGTGGGCGCCTGTTACGAGCGGGGTCCCACAGGGGTCAGTTCTAGGACCAGTGCTATTTTTGATATATGTGAACGACATGATGGAAGGAATAGACTCTGAAGTGTCCCTGTTCGCAGATGACGTGAAGTTGATGAGAAGAATTAAATCGGACGAGGATGAGGCAGGACTGCAAAGAGACCTGGACAGGCTGGACATGTGGTTCAGTAACTGGCTTCTCGAATTCAATCCAGCCAAATGCAAAGTCATGAAGATTGGGGAGGGGCAAAGAAGACCGCAGACAGAGTATAGGCTAGGTGGACAAAGACTACAGACCTCACTCAGGGAGAAAAACCTTGGGGTGACCATAACACCGAGCACATCACCGGAGGCACACATCAACCAAATAACTGCTGCAGCATACGGGCGCCTGGCAAACCTGAGAATAGCGTTCCGATACCTTAATAAGGAATAGTTCAAGACACTGTACACTATGTTAGGCCCATACTGGAGTATGCAGCACCAGTCTGGAACCCACACCTGGTCAAGCACGTCAAGAAGTTAGAGAAAGTACAAAGGTTTGCAACAAGGCTAGTCCCAGAGCTCAAGGGAATGTCGTACGAGGAAAGGTTAAGGGAAATCGGACTGACGACACTGGATGACAGAAGGGTCAGGGGAGACATGATAACGACATACAAGATACTGCGGGGAATAGACAAGGTGGGCAGAGATAGGATGTTCCAGAGAGGGGACACAGGGACAAGGGGTCACAACTGGAAGCTGAAGACTCAGACGAGTCACAGGGACGTTAGGAAGTATTTCTTCAGTCATAGAGTTGTCAGCAAGTGGAATAGCCTAGCAAGTGAAGTAGTGGAGGCAGGAACCATACATAGTTTTAAGAAGAGGTATGACAAAGCTCAGGAAGCAGAGAGAGAGAGAGGACCCAGTAGCGATCAGTGAAGAGGCGGGGCCAGGAGCTGAGTCTCGATCCCTGCAACCACAATTAGGTGAGTACAATTAGGTGAGTACACACACACACACACACACACACACACCAGGCTGAGGAAAGAAGGTGGGAAGCTCACAAGAAATAACCAAGAAGTATGTGAGGAACTCAATATGAGATTTCAGGAAGTATTTACAGTGGAGGCTGAAGGGACACTGAGAAGACAAAACAGTGGGGTACATCAAGAAAGGATATACCAACAAGTGTTGGATAAAATACACACAACCGAAGAGGAGGTGAAGACGCTCCTAAGTAACTTTGATACCTCAAAGGCAGTGGGACCGGACAACATCTCTCCGTGGGTCTTAGACAGGGAGCAGCGAAACTTTGTGTGCCACTAACCACAATCTTCAACACATCCCTTGAAACTGGGCAACTACCTGAGGTATGGAAGACGGCAAATAAAGTCCCCATCTTTAAGAAAGGAGACAGAAACGAAGCACTAAATTATAGAACAGTGTCACTGACGTGTATAGTATGCAAAGTCATGGAGAAAATTATCAGGAGGAGAGTGGTGGAGCACCTGGAGCAGAACAAGATTATAAAAACCAGCATGGATTCATGGAAGGCAAATCCTGTGTCACAAACCTACTAGAGTTTTATGACAAGGTAACTGAAGTAAGACATGAGAGGGAGGGGTGGGTTGATTGTATTTTCTTGGACTGCAAGAAGGCCTTTGGCACAGTTCCTCACAAGAGATTAGTACAGAAGCTGGAGGATCAGGCACGTATAACAGGAAGGGAACTGTAATGGATCAGAGAATGCCTAACAGGGAGGCAACAGCGAGTCATGGTACGTGATGAGGTATCACAGTGGGCGCTTGTGATGAGCGGGGTCCCACAGGGGTCAGTCCCGGGACCAGTGCTGTTCTTGGTATATGTGAATGACATGACGGAAGGGATAGACTCAGAAGTGTCGCTGTTTGCAGATGATATGAAGTTAATGAGGAGAATTAAATCAGATGTGCATCAGACAGGTCTACAAAGAGACCTAGACAGGCTGGACGCATTGTCCAGCAACTGGGTCCTAGAATTTAACCCCCCCAAATGCAAAATCATGAAGATCGGAGAAAGGCAAAGAAGACCACAGACAGAGTATAGGCTAGGC
Source organism: Cherax quadricarinatus (assembly GCF_038502225.1). NCBI lineage: Eukaryota > Metazoa > Arthropoda > Malacostraca > Decapoda > Parastacidae > Cherax > Cherax quadricarinatus. The sequence goes on from NC_091321.1 coordinate 15,510,989, forward strand.
GGCCAAAGACTGCAAACCTCACTCAAGGAGAAAGATCTAGGGGTGAGTATAATACCGAGCACATCGCCAGAAGCACACAGCCAGATAACTGCTGCGGCATATGAGCCCCTGGCAAACCTGAGAATAGCGTTCCGATACCTTAATAAGGAATCGTTCAAGACTCTATACACTGTGTACGTCAGGCCCATACTGGTGTACGCAGCACCAGTTTGGAACCCACGCCTGATCAGGCACGTCAAGAAATTAGAGAAAGTGCCAAGGTTTGCAACAAGGCTGGTTCCAGAGCTAAGGGGAATGTCCTACGAATAAAGGTTAAGGGAAATCGATCTGGCGATACTGGAGGACAGGTGGGTCAGGGGAGACATGATAACGACATACAGATACTGCGTGGAATAGATAAGGTGGACAGAGACAGGATGTTCCAGAGATGGGAAACAGAAACAAGGGGTCACAATTGGAAGCTGAAGACTCAGATGAGTCAAAGGGATGTTAGGAAGTATTTCTTTAGCCACAGAGTTGTTAGGAAGTGGAATAGTCTGGCAAGCGATGTAGTGGAGGCAGGAACCATACATAGTTTTAAGACGAAGTATGATAAAACTCATGGAGCAGGGAGAGGGAGGACCCAGTAGCGGTCAGTGAAGAGGCGGGGCCAGGAGCTGAGTCTCAAGACCCCTGCAACCACAATTAGGTGAATTAGGTGAGTACACACACACAAGGTGGAAAGAGAGAGAAGGTGTTTCAGAGATGGGACACAGCAACTAGGGGTCACAATTCGTAGTTAAAGATTCAGATGAGTGAGAGGGATGTTAGGAAGTATTTCTTCAGCCTCAGAGTTGTCAGGAAGCGGAATAGTCAGGAAAGCGAGGTAGTGTTGGCAGGATCCATACATAGTTTTAAGATGAGGTATGATTAAGCTCATGGAGCAGGGAGGGAGTGGACCTAGTAGCGACTAGCAAAGAGGCGGAACCAGGAACTATGAATCGACCCCTGCAACCACAAATAGGTGAGTACACACACACACAAACACTAGAACCTGTCCCTACTGCATTGTAGCCCCCTGCTCCCCCCCCCCCCCACCTCTCTTATTCTTACTATTTAACCGTCTATCTTCCTACTGTTTATAACTCCCCCCTCCCCCCCTGTGCCCTCCGCAATACCCAGATCACTGAGTGTGACGGATGAGCCAGGTGTCACTGGTTCTGTCGTGAACCATGGTGGGTGGTAGCAGCTAGCTCACCTTCACCTGCCCTCAAACACACCGTCTTGCTCAACGTCTACTATAGTACCGGCACTACCACCCAGCCACTCATGTAACCACACATACCCACGTCAGGGAATTTTTCTCTCATTCGTAACCTTACCCCTCCCCCAGTGGAAATAAGTTACTTTGTCTGACTTTTTGGGTTATCCTAGGTAATTTGCACATATGTTACTATATATGATAATTTGGGTAACTGTATTTATATGTACCTGTACCTAAATAAACTTACTTACCCCTCCCCTTTCATATTTCTCTCTCAGAGCGTGCCTTCGGGGCATAGGTATCAGTCACACTTGTGTCAGCCTCCTCACACCTGCTTCACATGTCCACCCGGCAATACGCACATACCCGTGTGCTAATTGTCTCTTGTCGTTCACATTCTGGGAAGAAAATTTTGAAACATGCTTCGAGTAGTTAAAATTTATTCGGCGTTCATCAGACACCCACTTCTTGCATCCCCTTTGTACCAGCCAAACTGACAGGCAGGTCGGAGTAGCTGTAAAAGGGCCTCGGCTGTTCTGATTTACTGTCATGTTTATACATTAACCAGTTGGGCGAGAACTTGCCCACAGCCCAACTGATGTTGTTTCCACACCTGGCTGAGGACAGACTCTCACTGAGGCAGGTCGAGTATACATATTCAAAGTTTATTCTCTATAAAGATTACAATGTTGAATTTACAGAATTTGGTTGTTGTGTGGTTTACATGTAGTTAAATAATGATTACAGAGTGTACCACTAGAACGCCTAGCATGGCTAGGCATTTCGGGCAGACTTAGTTTAATTCTTTATTTTAAAATATTACAAATTATGAGGTAAGTTGGTATTATGGCTAAGTGACTAAATACTAGTTTGTGAGTTTAGCAATGTGAATGCTTTTGTTTTGGCACAGTACATAGTTTCAGTATTGGAGTATCATAGGATTCATTATTTTAAGATTGAGATTAATATTTCTGTTTATGGTCAAATGGGTGAAAGTGTGAACCACCAGGTGGTATTCGTGTAGTTAGTTGATGGGGTGTATCAGGGAGATAAGATGTTTTCTAATGGTAGTTTTGAAGGTGATGAATGTGTCTGCAGTTCTAGAGTTCTCAGGTAGGGTGTTCCAGATTTTAGGGCCTTTGACATACATTGAATTTTTGTAAAGGTTTAGTCGGACACGGGGAATGTCGTAGAGATGTTTGTGTCTGGTGTTATGCCTGTGGGTTCTGTCACAAATATCAAGAAAGCGTTTTAGGTCAAGGTTGATATTGGAGTTTAAGGTCCTGTAGATGTAGATTGCACAGTAGTAAGTGTGGATGTACTGAACAGGGAGTAAGTTTAGATCTATGAAGAGTGGGGGGGGGGTGTTGCCAGGGATGGGATTTAGTGATTATTCTTACTGCAGCTTTTTGTTGGGTTATTATTGGCTTTAGGTGTGTTGCTGCAGTTGATCCCCAAGCACAAATAGCATAGGTGAGGTATGGATAAATAAGTGAGTGGTATAGTGTGAGAAGGGCATTTTGCGGCACGAGGATCCCAACCGTTTTGGATACTTTTTTGGTTATGTGTTGGATATGGGTGCTGAAATTCAGGTTGTTGTCAAGGTATAGGCCTAGGAATTTGCCCTCATTATGTCTGGTAATTAGAGTGTTGTCGATCTTAATGTTAATTTGTGCATCTCCTGCTCTGCTACCAAACATAATATAGTAGGTTTTGTCAGTGTTAAGCGTAAGTTTATTGGCTGTCATCCAAGTCGATATTTTGATCAGCTCCTCGTTAACAATGGTGTTGAGGGTGGCAAGATTAGGGTGAGAGATGACATAAGTCGTGTCGTCAGCAAAGAGAATGGGTTTCAGGTGTTGGGATACGTTTGGAAGATCATTGATGTATATGAGGAAGAGCAGGGGACCAAGGACACTTCCCTGCGGAACTCCAGTATCAAGTGGCCGTGTTGTTGATGCTGTGTCTTTAATGGTGACATACTGATACCTATTAGTAAGGTAAGATTTGAAATAAGCAAGCGCATGGCCTCTTATACCGTAATGGTCAAGTTTGTGGAGTAGGATGTCGTGGTCTACTGTGTCAAAAGCTTTTCTTAGGTCAATAAAAATTCCTAGTGGATATTACTTATTTTCCAATGCTGTGTAAAGCAGATCTAGCATTTTTATGATTGCATCATTAGTGCTTTTATTTTTCCTGAATCCAAATTGGCAGGGGTTGAGTATGTTTTTGTGTTGTTATAAATGAATATAGTCTCCTGTGCACGAGTTTCTCAAAGATTTTGGATAGCAATGGTAAGTTTTATATTGGCCTATAGTTGTTTAAGTCTGTAGGGTCACCACCTTTATGTATTGGTGTAACCCTTGCCATCTTGAGTAGTTTCGGGAAGGTGCTAGTTTCTAGTGACTTGTTAAAAAGTAATGAAATAGCATGCGAAAGGATATGGGCCGCTCGCTTGTACAGTAATGGTGGGACATTAGACAGATTCCCTGAGTTGTTTTTAAGTGACTTTATAATCTCGGTGACTTCCGAGGGCTCAGTTGGTGCAAGAGAGAAGGAATTTGGGAAATTCCCATCTAGGTAGTCCCCGGCATGGGCATTGGTATGTGGGATTTTATTGGCGAGATTAGATCCTATGGTTGAGAAGAAGTCGTTTATCTTGTTAGCTGTATCAGTGGGATGTAGTGGTGTTTCATTAGGTTTAGTTAGGACAATATTCTTGTTTTTTTTCAGTTTGTGGGTCCCTAGAATCTGAGAGAGTGTTTTCCAGGTCTTTTTTATATCTCCTCTAGTGTCTGTGAATCTACTGGAGTAGCATAGTTGTTTGGCTTTCTTTATTACTTTGGTGAGAACTGATGAATAGTGTTTAAGAATATCTTTGTGTATTAAGCCCTGTCTATATTGCTTTTCATATTGGTGTTTCTTGTCAATGGATTTCAGAATGGTGCTGGTTAGCCATGGGCAACCAAGCCGTTTGTTTGTGATCTGTTTCGTTTTTATAGGACAATGTTTGTTGTATAGTCTAAGTAATTTGTTAAGAAAAATGTCTGTCCAGTCATCAATACCATTGGCCTTGGAGAATTCTGTAGGCCAGTCAACAATCTCTAGGTCAGCTGTGAACTTCCTTATTGAGGCCTCGTCATGGAGTCTAAATGAGACTTTGTTGAATTCAACTGCTCAGTCTTGTAGTAGATCCCCAGTGGAAATAAGTTACTTTGATTTTTTTGGATTAACATAGGTAATTTACAGATATGGTACTATGTAGAATAATTTGTGTAACTATGTGTGTACTTGTACCTAAATAAACTTACCTAGGTGAAAGCCAGGTGACATTACTCTTTGTTCTCTCACTCAATAACTTTTTGTTGTGAAACTTCACTCTGTATATAGTGTAAATATTGATGGAAGGAATATACAGGTATTCAGTAAGTAATCTTAGTGTTTACGTTGGCTTTTATTTTCTTGAGGATTGTTCCATGTCTGGAGACTTGATGTACAGCCGGGTACAACACAACTTTCTTCTAGTACCTGTGTTCGTAACACAGTTGATATGTATGAATGAAAACACGAAAACGAAGGAACACTGAGGTGGTCTACTGGCCCATGCTAAGCAGGTCTACTGGCCCATGCTAAGCAGGTCTACTGGCCCATGCTAAGCAGGTCTAATACCCACCCACACCCACTCATGTACCCGTCCAGCCTATATTTAAAGTTGTTCGAAGTTCTTGCCTGTAACACTGCTACCTGGGAATTTGACCTAGAGTCAGTACCCGAACAGCCGGGCTGGGGTTCATACTGCGTGCGACCAGCGGTAACAGCCTGGTTGATCAGGCTGTTACCGCTGGCAGCACTGGGAGGCCTGGTCAAGGACTAGGCCGCGGGGGCGTTGACCCCCGGAACACCCTCCAGGTAGGTAGATCTACGCTTCTATTTTCAAACCAACATTTCCCAATATTCTTTCTAAATCTAAATTCCTTAAGAAACTTAAGTCCTGCTTGAATATTTCAAATATTGTGTAAAAGATATACGAATATCTGATGCCAGTATATAAGTGCCAGTCTTCATACTTATGCTTCAGATTTTTGAAGACTACTGTGTTCTTACCAACTCCAAGGCTCAGACAGATTAACTCGTCTTTAGTATATAGTTCTGCTGTCTTCCCATTATGTCCTTGAATTTGTATTGATAAAGCCACTGGATGGCGGAACGTCTACAATAAAGATACCCAGATGTTGCACAAGTGTCTTTATGAAAAGATATATGTGCAGTGTGGCATATCTAATGACCAGGACGCTATGGGTCAACCTCACTGTATGCGTATTCGATACATGCCTGTTTACTATGATGGAATGCCCTTTTTTTTCTATTGGTAATTCCGTGTATGCCATGTACGGTTGCCGTGTATGCCATGTACGGTGCCGTGTATGCCATGTACGGTTGCCGTGTATGTTCGGCATGGTTCGCAAAACAGAAGCACCGTAAAGATTCCTATTGAATGTTTATGCTCCTGGTGAGGCTAGTGCAGATACCTAACGACCTGGGTCACATCTGTAGCTCCAAACTGTGACATCAACAAGCACTTGGGAACCCCATACTGACGTCAACAAGCACCATAGGACTCTATGCTGACATCAACAAGCACTATAGCACCCCATACTGAAATCACAAGTACTTGAGGACCCCATGCTCCCATGACGTCAAAGCCCCATACCCGATGACGTTCAGCCTCGACTGGCTCCCATTAGCCCATGGAGTGCAGCCAGCATGTATATTTGGCCCTGCCGACACAACTTATGTAAGTATTAATTAATGCACATATTATTTTAATATTAACAATTAACACGTATTAGTAGTTGCTCATTCAACTTAGGCAGGAAAATGTTACGAAAGAAAAAGTCGATAAAGGTGAGAAGAGGAATATGAATATATTGTTTAAGACACTTCACAGGGTATATACACCGGGAAGTGTATATGGCTTAAGATACTTCACAGGGTATATACACCGGGAAGTGTATATGGCTTAAGATACTTCACAGGGTATATACACCGGGAAGTGTATATGGCTTAAGATACTTCACAGGGTATATACACCGGGAAGTGTATATGGCTTAAGATACTTCACAGGGTATATACACCGGGAAGTGTATATGGCTTAAGATACTTCACAGGGTATATACACCGGGAAGTGTATATGGCTTAAGATACTTCACAGGGTATATACACCGGGAAGTGTATATGGCTTAAGATACTTCACAGGGTATATACACCGGGAAGTGTATATGGCTTAAGATACTTCACAGGGTATATACACCGGGAAGTGTATATGGCTTAAGACACTTCACAGGATATATACACCGGGAAGTGTATATGGCTTAAGATACTTCACAGGGTATATACACCGGGAAGTGTATATGGCTTAAGGCACTTCACATGGTATATACACTGTGAAGTGTATATCATTTCTCAGTGTATATACGCTGGTCTTTGATTTTAATTCTTACTCTTGGCGATTAAAGTATTTTTGACCCTCGTGTGGTCGATAGGTATAACCCCCATTAACCAACCCACCATCCAAAACACAGCCAAAAACTTCTTAGTTGTACAAAGTTTCGCCCTCTGGTGGCTTTATTAAACCTCTGATGAGCGAAACATTTCTTAAAATAAATGATTGTTTGTAGTATGAGTCTTTGTAACAGCGAGACAAGATGTATAGCTCCTGGGCGAGCCAGGTATTGGTATTCAGAAGAGTTCCACTGAACAAGCACATACGGGTCCAGGACCGACCGACCAGACGCAGGAGCAGTAGAGATTGACGGTTGGTGTAGTGGTCTGGGTGTGGTAGCAGACAGGATGTGTGTGTGTGAGGGGGGGGGGTTACTGGAGTGGTCCTTGCTATCCCAGTATTACCCCTAGCCAAGCTTCCCCCCACCTACCCCACTGGTGGCTAGACACAACAACACCTCCCCATCTCTACCATACATTCCGACCCACATCCTCCTCCTGGTTTCATGTTTTTGTTCTTGGTGTCGAGTGTTTGTCTTGTGAGAACGACTCCGAGGTGACTTTCCCGCCGTCTGTGCCTCATTCCTTTCCCCTTCCTTTAGTCTCTTCAGGTACAGGTAAACGTAAATACAGTTACTTAAATTGTCATACATAGCAGCATATATATAAATTACCTACGATAATCCCCAAAAATCAGACAGTGACTTATTTGAAATAAGTCACTTTGATCCCAGTGGAAATAAGTTATTTCCATTGGGGTCCTGCAGGTATTTCCATTGGGGTCCTGCAGGTATTTCCATTGGGGTCCTGCAGGTATTTCCATTGGGGTCGTCTATACCGTTTCTCTCTTTCTCTCCTGCGACGCTTCCACCAGCTTTTGTTTCATTCATTGGAGGTACAACAGCTGGGAGAACCTCGCGCCAGACTCGCACTTTCTCCAGGGTCATGAAGGAACACTTCTCAATCCCATATCATCTTGTGTACATTGTCGCCTGCGTTCATCACTGCTCATCAAGATCTAATGGTTATAATCATAACCATATATTTTTTTTTTAAATTGGCGGAGGGGTAAGCCAGTGGAAGGCCTCGGTCAGATGACTAAAAGCTCCAGCTGCGGGTCATCATATGACTAAGACCCCCGTCAGAAAACACTTGTCCTGTATCCTGACAGAGCTAACCTAACCTAACTTTTCACCAGCGTCATGTAGACTCACTCCTTACTGTCATACCCTCGTGTACAGTGTCGCCTGTGTCCATCACTGCTCATCTTCACATTCTACCAGTGATTGCAGTGAATTACTCAGTAAATACTTATGCTGTACAGCCGCACAATGACTAAAAATATATTAACGAACTAATAAAGTTAATAATATAAGTTTTAGGGTTAATTTGGCCGAAATGTCTTTCACGTTAAACAGCTTGAGTTCGAGCATAATTTTTGTGTCATTGTATCAATTCTGCAGCCAAAATGAACTTTTGCTTTATTTAAACATCTGTCTTTCATAAAACAAATTCCAGCCACACAACAGAGCGAAAAACTAACGTAAAAAACCTGGGAGTGATCATGTCAGAGGATCTCACCTTCAAGGACCATAACATTGCTTCAATCGCATCTGCTAGAAAAATGACAGGATGGATAATGAGAACCTTCAAAACTAGGGATGCACAGCCAATGATAACACTCTTCAGGTCACTTGTTCTATCTAGGCTGGAATGTTGCTGCACACTAACAGCACCTTTCAAGGGACCTAGAACCTTCATATAACTGGGAACGCTTGAAGTTCCTCAACATGTACTCCCTAGAACGCAGGCGGAAGAGATACATGATTATATACACTTGGAAAATCCTAGAGGGATTAGTACCAAATTTGCACACGAAAATCACTCCCTCTGAAAGCAAAAGACTCGGCAGACGTTGCAACATCCCACCAATGAAAAGTAGGGGTGTCACTAGCACGATAAGATGCAACACGGTAAGTATCAGGGGTCCAAGACTGTTCAACTGCCTCCCAGCATACATAAGGGGGATTACCAATAGACCCCTGGCTGTCTTCAAGAATGCGCTGGACAGGCACCTAAAGTCAGTACCTGACCAACCGAGCTGTTGTTCGTGCGTCGGGTTGCATGCGGCCAGCAGTAACAGCCTGGTTGATCAGGCCCTGATCCACCATGAGGCCTGGTCACACCGGGCCGCGGGGGCGTTGACCCCCGAAACCCTCTCCAGGTATACTCCAGGTATACATTTCACAGTCTACATGTGTGCTTGTGTTCGACATGTGTACATTTATACACACCACTCACGTACATTTGCTCCCACTCTTTATTCACTTCTTTTGTCTGCCGCTGTGGAATTATATTAATATTATACAATACCGTCAGCTAGATGAGTAAGACACATATACAGCACTGTCATATCTTGATTTGTGGATGAACATACCAACACAAAGCACTTAATAATATTTTTTTTTTTTTTTATTATCACACTGGCCGATTCCCACCAAGGCAGGGTGGCCCGAAAAAGAAAAACTTTCACCATCATTCACTCCATCACTGTCTTGCCAGAAGGGTGCTTTACACTACAGTTTTTAAACTGCAACATTAACACCCCTCCTTCAGAGTGCAGGCACTGTACTTCCCATCTCCAGGACTCAAGTCCGGCCTGCCGGTTTCCCTGAATCCCTTCATAAATGTTACTTTGCTCACACTCCAACAGCACGTCAAGTATTAAAAACCATTTGTCTCCATTCACTCCTATTAAACACGCTCACGCATGCCTGCTGGAAGTCGAAGCCCCTCGCACACAAAACCTCCTTTACCCCCTCCCTCCAACCCTTCCTAGGCCGACCCCTACCCCGCCTTCCTTCCACTACAGACTGATACACTCTTGAAGTCATTCTGTTTCGCTCCATTCTCTCTACATGTCCGAACCACCTCAACAACCCTTCCTCAGCCCTCTGGACAACAGTTTTGGTAATCCCGCACCTCCTCCTAACTTCCAAACTACGAATTCTCTGCATTATATTCACACCACACATTGCCCTCAGACACGACATCTCCACTGCCTCCAGCCTTCTCCTCGCTGCAACATTCATCACCCACGCTTCACACCCATATAAGAGCGTTGGTAAAACTATACTCTCATACATTCCCCTCTTTGCCTCCAAGGACAAAGTTCTTTGTCTCCACAGACTCCTAAGTGCACCACTCACTCTTTTTCCCTCATCAATTCTATGATTCACCTCATCTTTCATAGACCCATCCGCTGACACGTCCACTCCCAAATATCTGAATACGTTCACCTCCTCCATACTCTCTCCCTCCAATCTGATATTCAATCTTTCATCACCTAATCTTTTTGTTATCCTCATAACCTTACTCTTTCCTGTATTCACCTTTAATTTTCTTCTTTTGCACACCCTACCAAATTCATCCACCAATCTCTGCAACTTCTCTTCAGAATCTCCCAAGAGTACAGTGTCATCAGCAAAGAGCAGCTGTGACAACTCCCACTTTGTGTGTGATTCTTTATCTTTTAACTCCACGCCTCTTGCCAAGACCCTCGCATTTACTTCTCTTACAACCCCATCTATAAATATATTAAACAACCACGGTGACATCACACATCCTTGTCTAAGGCCTACTTTTACTGGGAAAAAATTTCCCTCTTTCCTACATACTCTAACTTGAGCCTCACTATCCTCGTAAAAACTCTTCACTGCTTTCAGTAACCTACCTCCTACACCATACACTTGCAACATCTGCCACATTGCCCCCCTATCCACCCTGTCATACGCCTTTTCCAAATCCATAAATGCCACAAAGACCTCTTTAGCCTTATCTAAATACTGTTCACTTATATGTTTCACTGTAAACACCTGGTCCACACACCCCCTACCTTTCCTAAAGCCTCCTTGTTCATCTGCTATCCTATTCTCCGTCTTACTCTTAATTCTTTCAATTATAACTCTACCATACACTTTACCAGGTACACTCAACAGACTTATCCCCCTATAATTTTTGCACTCTCTTTTGTCCCCTTTGCCTTTATACAAAGGAACTATGCATGCTCTCTGCCAATCCCTAGGTACCTTACCCTCTTCCATACATTTATTAAATAATTGCACCAACCACTCCAAAACTATATCCCCACCTGCTTTTAACATTTCTATCTTTATCCCATCAATCCCGGCTGCCTTACCCCCTTTCATTTTACCTACTGTCTCACGAACTTCCCCCACACTCACAACTGGCTCTTCCTCACTCCTACAAGATGTTATTCCTCCTTGCCCTATACACGAAATCACAGCTTCCCTATCTTCATCAACATTTAACAATTCCTCAAAATATTCCCTCCATCTTCCCAATACCTCTAACTCTCCATTTAATAACTCTCCTCTCCTATTTTTAACTGACAAATCCATTTGTTCTCTAGGCTTTCTTAACTTGTTAATCTCACTCCAAAACTTTTTCTTATTTTCAACAAAATTTGTTGATAACATCTCACCCACTCTCTCATTTGCTCTCTTTTTACATTGCTTCACCACTCTCTTAACTTCTCTCTTTTTCTCCATATACTCTTCCCTCCTTGCATCACTTCTACTTTGTAAAAACTTCTCATATGCTAACTTTTTCTCCCTTACTACTCTCTTTACATCATCATTCCACCAATCGCTCCTCTTCCCTCCTGCACCCACTTTCCTGTAACCACAAACTTCTGCTGAACACTCTAACACTACATTTTTAAACCTACCCCATACCTCTTCGACCCCATTGCCTATGCTCTCATTAGCCCATCTATCCTCCAATAGCTGTTTATATCTTACCCTAACTGCCTCCTCTTTTAGTTTATAAACCTTCACCTCTCTCTTCCCTGATGCTTCTATTCTCCTTGTATCCCATCTACCTTTTACTCTCAGTGTAGCTACAACTAGAAAGTGATCTGATATATCTGTGGCCCCTCTATAAACATGTACATCCTGAAGTCTACTCAACAGTCTTTTATCTACCAATACATAATCCAACAAACTACTGTCATTTCGCCCTACATCATATCTTGTATACTTATTTATCCTCTTTTTCTTAAAATATGTATTACCTATAACTAAACCCCTTTCTATACAAAGTTCAATCAAAGGGCTCCCATTATCATTTACACCTGGCACCCCAAACTTACCTACCACACCCTCTCTAAAAGTTTCTCCTACTTTAGCATTCAAGTCCCCTACCACAATTACTCTCTCACTTGGTTCAAAGGCTCCTATACATTCACTTAACATCTCCCAAAATCTCTCTCTCTCCTCTGCATTCCTCTCTTCTCCAGGTGCATACACGCTTATTATGACCCACTTCTCGCATCCAACCTTTACTTTAATCCACATAATTCTTGAATTTACACATTCATATTCTCTTTTCTCCTTCCATAACTGATCATTTAACATTACTGCTACCCCTTCCTTTGCTCTAACTCTCTCAGATACTCCAGATTTAATAATAATAATAATAATAATAATAATAATAATAATAATAATAATAATAGTAATAATAATAATAATAATAATAATAATAATAATAATAGTAATAATAATAATAATAATAATAATAATAATAATAATAATAATAATAATAATTTTGATATCTACAACTACATAATCAAACTTATACAGACCTTAGCTATCATTAGTGACATACTATATAGAAAGCCCCTTGTTATGAAGAGCATTTTGGACAATTTAGGTTAATTTTGTCCCCCAGGATGCGACCAATACCAGTTTGCTAACATCAAAGTACCTGCTTACTGCTATTTGGCCAAGGACAGTAAGTATCTTAACACGCCCAGCGTTTCCACCCGTACCGGGGATCGAACCACAGACACTCAATGTATGAGCTGAGTGCGCTACCAACCCAGCTGTTTAACTTATGTCAAGGCTGAGGGACTCGACATGTGTCCTGTTCAACTGTCTCATTATGTTGTCCTGCTCACTACAGTAACTACACTGTAGTTACTGTAGTAGCACTGTAGTATCCAGGGGTCGAGTCTCAGTTCCTGGCTCCGCCTCGTCACTTACGACTACTGGTTCACATTCTCTTGGTTGCATGTAAGTATTATCATACTTATTTTTAAAGCTGTGTATGGATCTTGCCTCTACCACTTCAGTGTCTAGGTCGTTCCACCTCTTGGTCACTCTAAGGCTAAAGAAGTATTTCCTAGCATCCTTGTGACTCATCTGTGTTTTTAACGTCCAGCTGTGACTTCGTGTACCTGTGACCTCATGTAACTGTGACCTCGTTTAGCTGTGACTTCGTGTACCTGTGACCTTGTGTACCTGTGACCTCGTGTACCCGTGACTTCGTGTACCTGTCACCCGCCTCTCAAACAAACTCTCCCTGTCCAGTCTGTAAATTCCTCTCAGTATTTTGTATGTCGTAATCATGTCAGTCCTGGTTCTTCTGTCTTCTAGAGTCGCCAGGATTAACTCTTCTAGTCTTTCCTCATAGTTCCTGCCCCTCAGTACCAGTGTCAGCAATATTACTTGTATAACATATATTTCATAGCAACATTTATAGGCAGGCTCCCTGGCCAAGCCTTAAGTCACGTGACCCTCGTTTGAAGATTTAGATTTTAGATTTTACTACCGATGTGGCGAGTTCATTGTGTACCCTGTATCCATCCTGTGGAGGGTGGCGCAAGAGCATATGGATACACAACTGACCTATGAACTAGGCCCCAGAAGGGTTTACTGGAGTACATCTGAATTTATCTACAGTTCACTTATCTGTTACAAGCAAATTTAGGAAATTTGCTTAATATATCTGGTATCTGATTTTCATTAATAAGATATCTTGACATGTCACATAGGTTATTATACTGTGTATGTCTATATTCCTCAATAAGTGGACAGTTAAGCACATAGTGTTCAAGACAGTGACCATATGCCTGACCACGTACTTTGCATTTGGTTTGATCATCATCTGTGTGTCTGCCATTCTGCCAGAAGTACTTGTAACCAAGCCTCAGCCTGGCTACTACAACATCAGTCAGTCTGTTCACATTACAAGTTGCTCCATAAACATACTTATCTATGTTCATGTTATCATAGTGGGTTATAGATCTACTCAGGCTTCTAATTGTATTCCTGTAACATTCAGTTTCATTATTCACTTCTCTCCTAATATTATTCCTAATGCTAGACACAGTTATACCAAAGTTATATTCTATATTCACCTTCTGGGAACTCTTCTTGGCTAACATATCAACTTTATCATGAAGGAGTAATACAATGTGTGACGGGATCCATAACAGTTGTACAATAATTCCTTTTTCCCGGATCATTTTTGAGTATCTATACCTGGCTTCTCCAATGATCATGTTGTTAGAATCACTATGTGAGCCAAGACCCTTCAGTGACGACATAGAATCAATGATGATGCAGTCAAGCTCAGTGTCATAAGTTAGCTTTAGCGCCATTAAGATGGCACACACAATTCAGTTTGCAGTGTAGACGCCCAGTTGTTAATTCTTATGCCTAACTCAGTAAGGTTGCTATCGTTCTTCAATAGGGAGGTGACAACAAGAGCAGATGCAGCCCTGCCAGAAGACTCCTGCTTAGAGCCATCACTGTTTATAACTTGTGATAAATTATTATGATAAATTATAAATTATTATTATTACTTTTACAAGTAATTTAAGGAAGGGATTATAGAAATGAGCTTCTTGGGAGGAGCTTGCAGGTATGTGATATTAAATGAACACATCTTACATGGAGGGTGAAATGCTCTTGTTGTGATACAGTTCACGCAGATTGTAAAACTTAATATAAATGCATGTTTTCACAACCCATTTAGATCTATGTGTATTTACTTATAGACATTTAATAAAATTCATAGCCCGTTTGACGCTGGCAGCTAGGTCGTAGCCCTCTCTCACATGCTCAAGCAGGCTTACCAGACGGGCAGACGGACAGGCTGGGCTCTGCCATGATCACCAATATAACGCCTCCATAACAGTCTACAACTGTTTTCCTTTTGCTACCATCGCTTCTCTAACGAACCTCATAACACTGGCACTAGTCTAGTTCCTGACCTTTGTGTTTTTTTCAAGCTTCTTAACGTGCTTTATCAGGTATGGGTTAAACACTGGTGCTGCAGACTCCAAGTTTGGCCTGACATATGCTGTGTATAAGGTCGTGAATGCTTCCTTGTTGAGGTTCCTGAAAGTTAACCTTAAATTTACCAGTCCTGGGTTTGTTGCAGCGATTATTTTGATTGATGTGTACACTGTTTCTGGTCTTCTTTACCGTTCCCCGATTTTCAGAACTTTACATTTGCTGGAGTTAAATTACAACAGCCATTTGTCTGAGCAATCTTGCAGCTTATCCAGATCCATTTGTAGTTTCAGTCAGCCAGCTTCCTCTTTCAGAGACTCAGTGTTGCGATCCAAAGGGTAAATGCCTGCAGCATTCTGGGCACGCGGCCCATCGCCGGGGAGCTGGATGAAGTATTTGAGATGTAGGCTCTGAGATGTCAGTTTTGTTATTCTACTTCTTATTATATTTTTGTTAATGTATTCTGTCTTTAAGTAAAGTTCATTTAGAATATAGAATATTGGGGCTGGTAGGAGAAGAAAATATTCAAACGCTCCGGGGAGAATCTCGAGTTTTCCCTGAAGTAAGTTTATTCATTTCTGTGAGGATGAGGCTTCCCAGCCCAGTTCCAGAGGTGGTATCTCCCTATTATATATATATATATATATATATATATATATATATATATATATATATATATATATATATATATATATATATATATATATATATATATATATATATATATAAATATGTAAACAACACTGCACTAGCCAAGGAGCCGAACCCATGGTGTTTTGGTCCGCCTACACCACTAGACCACTAGTGGTCTAAAGCGTCATACGTTTTCTCTCATCATGAGGCGGGCTAAAACAGCATTGGTTCGACTCCTTGGCTAGTGCAGTGTTGTTATTGATCAAAACCACTTCTTCCGTGGGTACAATAATATATATATATATATATATATATATATATATATATATATATATATATATATATATATATATATATATATATATATATATATATATATATATATATATATATATATGGAATCTTAATGACGACCCTCGTGTAGCCGATAGACTTCAAACCTAATATGCCAACCAGACGAACAATATGTTCTATAAATTGAGGAAGTACTCGAGACACACCGCCCGTTTCTCCCCTCTTTCCCCCTCCACTGCCCCTCCCCTATCTCCCCATCCCTCGTAACAACCTAATTCCTGGCCTCCTGCTCCCCGCCCCTACTCCCTCCCCCCCTCCTGCCCCCACCACTCACTGGAAACAACACCAGGGTCAAGGATGCTCCTTCTTTAGTAAGATCACTCGCAGTGTGATCTTTCTGGGGAGGTTAATTAAGATCACTCGGTGATCTTAATGTTATTATTATTATTATTAAAGATTCGCCGGTATTCTCCCGGCCCGGGCCTTTTCCAAGTGGTGGCCCGGCCTTGGCTCCCTCTTTAGGGAGTGTCTGAGACCTAAGTCTCCCATGGGAGGAGGCACAAGTACCTCCTCATCTTTGGGACCAACTGTCCCCAGGCCTAGCCACAAGCTAGGCCTCTCTGGTCTGCCATCCCCGCCCCAAGGGGGCAAATGGGAATGACAGTCTTATGAGCTAAAGGCTCGGGCTCAGGCACCTACCCTACCCTAGAAGGGTTAGGCATGGTGTCGATGAATCTTAATGTAGACGCTCTTGTAACACATTCAAGATCATTCCTATTTTCAAGAAATATTAGCATGATTATACTATAATAATAATAATAATAATAATAATAATAATAATAATAATAATAATAATAATAATAATATTATTATTATTATTATTATTATTATTATTATTATTTTTATTATTATTATTTTTATTATTATTATTATTATTACTACACTTAAACTGTCTGTCTGTCTCTCTCTCTCTCTCTGCAGCGCTGTATAGTCCTTGTGGCTTAGCGCTTCTTTTTGATTATAATAATAATCTCTCTCTCTCTCTCTCTCTCTCTCTCTCTCTCTCTCTCTCTCTCTCTCGCTCTCTCTCTCGCTCGCTCTCTCTCTCTCTCTCTCTCTGTCTCTCGTCCCTCGTCCCTCCTCCACGCCTCCGTTCCTTCCTTCTTTTCTTCCTCCATAATCCCTCCCTGCATCCCTCCTTGCCTGCCTGCCTGCCTGCCTGCCTTCCTGCCTGCCTGCCTGCCTTCCTTCCTGCCTGCCTGCCTGCCTCCATGCCTGCCTGCCTGCCTGCCTGCCTGCCTGCCTGCCTGCCTGCCTGCCTGCCTGCCTGCCTGCCTGCCTGCCTGCCTGCCTGCCTCCATGCCTGCCTGCCTGCCTGCCTGCCTGCCTGCCTCCATGCCTGCCTGCCTGCCTGCCTGCCTGCCTGTTTGCCTGCTTCCATGCCTGCCTGCCTGCCTGCCTGCCTGCCTGCCTGCCTCCCAGCCTGTCTGCCTGCCTCCATGCCTACCTGCCTGTCTGCCTTCCTCCCTGCCTGCCTGCCTGCCTGTTTGCCTGCTTCCATGCCTACCTGCCTGCCTGCCTGCCTGCCTGCCTGCCTGCCTGCCTGCCTGCCTGCCTGCCTGCCTGCCTGCCTGCCTGCCTGCCTGTCTGCCTGCCTGCCTGCCTGCCTGCCTGCCTGTCTGCCTGCCTGTCTGCCTGTCTGCCTGCCTGCCTGCCTGCCTGACTGCCTGCCTGCCTGACTGCCTGCCTGTCTGCCTGTCTGCCTGACTGCCTGCCTGCCTGACTGCCTGTCTGCCTGCCTGCCTGCCTGCCTGCCTGCCTGCCTGTCTGCCTGTCTGCCTGCCTGCCTGCCTGCCTGTCTGCCTGTCTGCCTGCCTGCCTGCCTGCCTGCCTGCCTGCCTGCCTGTCTGCCTGCCTGCCTGCCTCCATGCCTGCCTGCCTGCCTGCCTCCATGCCTGCCTCCATGCCTGCCTGCCTGCCTGCCTGCAGTAGAAGGTAGGCAAGCGGTAAGTAAGGTGAGTAGTGAGGTGGTCGAGGTTGGTATACATCTTGTGTTGCCAGACTCCCTGACCCGCCTCTGACTCCCCCCTCCCCCCCCCACTGTCTGCTGCTGCTGTTACTGTTGCTGCTCTCTGCTGCTCGTGTTATTCTTCTTAGCTACGCTACTGCTGCTTCTGCTGTTGTCAAGGTCTCCTGCTGCTGCTGCTGTTGTCAAGGTCTCCTTCTACTGCTGGTGTTGTCAAGGTCTCCTTCTACTGCTGGTGTTGTCAAGGTCTCCTTCTACTGCTGGTGTTGTCAAGGTCTCCTTCTACTGCTGCTGTTGTCAAGGTCTCCTTCTACTGCTGGTGTTGTCAAGGTCTCCTTCTACTGCTGGTGTTGTCAAGGTCTCCTTCTACTGCTGCTGTTGTCAAGGTCTCCTTCTACTGCTGCTGTTGTCAAGGTCTCCTTCTACCGCTGCTGTTGTCAAGGTCTCCTTCTACCGCTGCTGTTGTCAAGGTCTCCTTCTACTGCTGCTGTTGTCAAGGTCTCCTTCTACTGCTGCTGTTGTCAAGGTCTCCTTCTACTGCTGCTGTTGTCAAGGTCTCCTTCTACTGCTGCTGTTGTCAAGGTCTCCTTCTACTGCTGCTGTTGTCAAGGTCTCCTTCTACCGCTGCTGTTGTCAAGGTCTCCTTCTACTGCTGCTGTTGTCAAGGTCTCCTTCTACTGCTGCTGTTGTCAAGGTCTCCTTCTACTGCTGCTGTTGTCAAGGTCTCCTTCTACTGCTGCTGTTGTCAAGGTCTCCTTCTACCGCTACTGTTGTCAAGGTCTCCTTCTACTGCTGCTGTTGTCAAGGTCTCCTTCTACTGCTGCTGTTGTCAAGGTCTCCTTCTACTGCTGCTGTTGTCAAGGTCTCCTTCTACTGCTGCTGTTGTCAAGGTCTCCTTCTACTGCTGCTGTTGTCAAGGTCTCCTTCTACCGCTACTGTTGTCAAGGTCTCCTTCTACTGCTGCTGTTGTCAAGGTCTCCTTCTACTGCTGCTGTTGTCAAGGTCTCCTTCTACTGCTGCTGTTGTCAAGGTCTCCTTCTACCGCTACTGTTGTCAAGGTCTCCTTCTACTGCTGCTGTTGTCAAGGTCTCCTTCTACCGCTACTGTTGTCAAGGTCTCCTTCTACTGCTGCTGTTGTCAAGGTCTCCTTCTACTGCTGCTGTTGTCAAGGTCTCCTTCTACTGCTGCTGTTGTCAAGGTCTCCTTCTACTGCTGCTGTTGTCAAGGTCTCCTTCTACTGCTGCTGTTGTCAAGGTCTCCTTCTACTGCTGCTGTTGTCAAGGTCTCCTTCTACTGCTGCTGTTGTCAAGGTCTCCTTCTACCGCTACTGTTGTCAAGATCTCCTTCTACCGCTACTGTTGTCAAGGTCTCCTTCTACTGCTGCTGTTGTCAAGGTCTCCTTCTACTGCTGCTGTTGTCAAGGTCTCCTACTACTGCTGCTGTTGTCAAGGTCTACTGCTACTGCTGTTAAGGTCTACTACTACTACTGCTGTTAAATTCTACTACTACTGCTGTTGCTAAGGTCTACTACTACTGCTAAGGTCTACTACTACTGCTGTTAAATTCTACTACTACTGCTGTTGCTAAGGTCTACTACTACTGCTGTTAAGGTCTACTACTACTGCTGTTAAGGTCTACTACTACTGCTGTTAAGGTCTACTGCTACTGCTGTTAAGGTCTACTACTACTACTGCTGTTAAATTCTACTACTACTGCTGTTATGGTTTACTACTACTGCTGTTAAGGTCTACTACTACTGCTGTTAAGGTCTACTACTACTGCTGTTAAGGTCTACTACTACTGCTGTTAAGTTCTACTACTACTGCTGTTAAATTCTACCACCACTGCTGTTAAGGTCTACTACTACTGCTGTGAAGGTCTACTACTACTGCTGTTAAGGTCTAGTACTACTGCTGCTGTTAAGGTCTACTACTACTGCTGTTAAGGTCTACTACTGCTGTGAAGGTCTACTACTACTGCTGTTAAGGTCTAGTACTACTGCTGCTGTTAAGGACTACTACTACTGCTGTTAAGGTCTACTACTACTGCTGTTAAGTTCTGCTACTACTGCTGTTAAATTCTACTACTACTGCTGTTAAGGTCTACTACTAATGCTGTTAAGGTCTACTACTACTGATGTTAAGGTCTACTGCTACTGCTGTTAAGGTCTACTACTACTACTGCTGTTAAATTCTACTACTACTGCTGTTGCTAAGGTCTACTACTACTGCTGTTAAGGTCTACTACTACTGCTGTTAAATTCTACTACTACTGCTGTTGCTAAGGTCTACTACTACTGCTGTTAAGGTCTACTACTACTGCTGTTAAGGTCTACTGCTACTGCTGTTAAGGTCTACTACTACTGCTGTTAAGGTCTACTACTACTGCTGTTAAATTCTACTACTACTGCTGTTAAGGTCTACTACTACTGCTGTTAAGGTCTACTTCTACTGCTGTTAAGGTCTATTACTACTGCTGTTAAGGTCTACTACTACTGCTGTTAAAGTCTACTACTACTGCTGTTAAGGTCTACTAATACTGCTGTTAAGGTCTACTACTACTGCTGTTAAGGTCTACTGCTACTGCTGTTAAGGTCTACTACTACTGCTGCTGTTAAATTCTACTACTACTGCTGTTAAGGTCTACTACTACTGCTGTTAAGGTCTACTACTACTGCTGTTAAGGTCTACTACTACTGCTGTTAAGTTCTACTACTACTGCTGTTAAGGTATACTACTACTGCTGTTAAGGTCTACTACTACTGCTGTTAAGTTCTACTGCTACTACTGTCAAGGTCTACTATTAGTGCTGTTAAGTTCTACTGCTACTACTGTTAAGGTCTACTATTACTGCTGCTGTTAAGTTCTACTACTGCTGTTAAGATCTACTACTACTGCTGTTAAGTTCTACTACTACTGCTGTTAAGGTCTACTACTTCTGCTGCTAAGGTCTACTACTGCTGTTAAGTTCTACTACTACTGCTGTTAAGTTCTACTACTACTGCTGTTAAGGTCTACTACTACTGCTGTTAAGGTCTGCTACCACTGCTGTTAAGTTCTACTACTACTGCTGTTAAGTTCTACTACTACTGCTGTTAAGGTCTACTACTACTGCTGTTAAGGTCTACTACTTCTGCTGTTAAGGTCTACTACTACTGCTGTTGCTAAGGTCTACTACTACTGCTGTTAAGGTCTACTACTACTGCTGTTAAGGTCTACTACTACTACTACTGCTGTTAAGTTCTACTACTACTGCTGTTAAGGTCTACTACTACTGCTGTTAAGGTCTACTACTACTTCTGCTGTTAAGTTCTACTACTACTGCTGTTAAGGTCTACTACTACTGCTGTTGCTAAGGTCTACTACTACTGCTGTTAAGTTCTACTACTACTGCTGTTAAGGTCTTCTACTACTGCTGTTGCTAAGGTCTACTACTACTGCTGTTAAGTTCTACTACTACTGCTGTTAAGGTCTACTACTACTGCTGTTGTTAAGGTCTACTACTACTGCTGTTAAGTTCTACTACTACTGCTGTTAAGGTCTACTACTACTGCTTTTAAGTTCTACTACTGCTGCTGTTAAGGTCTACTACTACTGCTGTTAAGTTCTACTCCTACTGCTGTTAAGGTCTGCTACTACTGCTGTTGTTAAGGTCTACTACTACTGCTGTTAAGGTCTACTAATACTGCTGTTAAGTTCTACTACTACTGCTGTTAAGGTCTACTACTACTGCTGTTGCTAAGGTCTACTACTACTGCTGTTAAGTTCTACTGCTACTGCTGTTAAGTTCTACTACTACTGCTGTTAAGGTCTACTACTACTGCTGTTAAATTCTACTACTACTGTTGTTGCTAAGGTCTACTACTATAGCTGTTAACGTCCACAACTACTGCTGTTAAGGTCTACTACTACTGCTGTTAAGGTCTACTACTAGTGCTGTTGCTAAGGTCTACTACTACTGCTGTTAAGGTCTACTACTACTGCTGTTAAGGTCTACTACTACTGCTGTTAAGGTCTACTACTACTGCTGTTAAGTTCTACTACTACTGCTCTTAAGTTCTACTACTACTGCTGTTAAGTTCTACTACTACTTCTGTTAAGGTCTACTACTACTGCTGTTAAGTTCTACTACTGCTGCTGTTGTTAAGGTCTACTAGTACTGTTGTTAAGGTCTACTACTACTGCTGTTAAGTTCTACTACTACTGCTGTTAAGTTCTACTACTACTGCTGTTAAGTTCTACTACTACTGCTGTTAATGTCTAGTACTACTGCTGTTAAGTTCTGCTACTACTGCTGTTAAGTTCTACTACTGCTGCTGTTGTTAAGGTCTACTACTACTGCTGTTAAGGTCTACTACTACTGCTGTTAAGTTCTAGTACTGCTGCTGTTATGTTCTACTACTACTGCTGTTAAGTTCTACTACTAGTGCTGTTCAGTTCTACTGCTACTGCTGTTAAGTTCTACTACTACTGCTGTTAAGTTCGACTACTACTGCTGTTAAGTTCTACTACTACTGCTGTTACGGTCTACTACTACTGCTGCTGCTAAGGTCTACTACTACTTCTGTTAAGGTCTACTACTTCTGTTAAGGTCTACTATTACTGCTCTTAAGGTCTACTACTGCTGCTGTTGTTATTAAAGTCTACTACTACTACTACTACTACTACTACTACTACTACTACTACTACTACTACTACTACTACTGCTGCTGCTGCTGCTGCTGCTGCTGCTGCTGCTGTTTTTCAAGTCCTACTGCTTCTGCTACTACCACTGTTGTTAAGGTCTACTACTACTGCTCTTAAGGTCTACTACTGCTGCTGTTGTTATTAAGGTCTAGTACTACTACTACTACTACTACTGCTACTACTACTACTGCTGCTGCTGCTGCTGCTGTTTTTCAAGTCCTACTGCTTCTGCTACTACTACTGTTGTTAAGGTCTACTACTACTGCTGCTGTTGTCCAGGTCTCCTGCTACTGTATATTATCTCCTTCAATTATTGTTGTTCGTGATAGAGATCTTGAGCTAACGTCTGCCCCTCCCCTCTTTTCCTTCTCTCTCTCTCTCTCTCTCTCTCTCTCTCTCTCTCTCTTTTTTTTTTTTTTTTTTTTTTTTTTTTTTTTTTTTTTTTTTTTTTTTGTTTTTGTTTTTTTTTTTTTTTTTTTTTTTTTTTAACACATGGTTTGACAAGGTTAAGGATCCCTAGCTTTATTGACAAGCTATTTACAGGTTAAGGATTCCTAACTTTATTGACAAGCTAAGAGCTGTTACCTACATCAGCTCATTTGAAAGCATTTTTATTGTTATGAGACATACAAGTAGGGAACAGGATGAAGTTGGAGCCATCTGTGGGCCAGCATTTTCATTTGATCAACTGACGTTATCTCGTTGACATCATTATGCTGTACGAATGTGTTCCATACTCGAGTCATCCTGGGTATGTATGATCTCAGATGGAGTGATGTTCTGGAGAAGGGTACAGCCAGAGTGAAGTTGCTGCTTTCTGCCCGTCTTGTGGCATAAAAGCTTGTTTCGCGCTGTCCTCGAAGTGGATCCAAGTGTGGTATTTTGACAATATTGGCCTTGTACATAACAGTAAGGCCACCCACATCCCTCCTATGTTGAAGGCTCTGCTGAAATGACAGATCCATCCAGGATGGGTCCAGGCGAGAGATGAGACGTCTTGCTCTGTTCTCTACTCTGTCAAGCAGTCGCAGATGAGAGGGGGGACAGGCAAACCAAGAAAGTGGAGCATACTCAAGGTGTGAGCGTACTTGTGCCTCGTACAGGATCTTGCAACCCCTACTGTCAAGCAGATGCGAGATACGGCGAAGTGCTGTAAGCTTCCTGGCTGCCTTGTTTGCAAGATTTACAACATGGTTCTTCATGGTTAGTTTGGAGTCAAATTTCACCCCAAGGATATCAACTTCTTCTCCAGGTGCCAACATCCTCCCATTCATCCTTACTACTGCACCAGCATTACCATCATGGTGCCTAGAGACGATCATCATTTGCGTTTTCTCAGGTGCAAATGTTACTTGCCATCTATTTCCCCAAGCTGATATAGCTCTCAGCTGGTGATTGATGTAGCTTAGAGCAGCTGGCATTTCTTCTCTTGGATAAGTGAATGTCAGTGTACAGTCGTCTGCATATGCATGTGATTCTGGGATGAGATGAAGAAGGTCGTTGAAGTAGACATTCCATAACAGTGGACCCAGCACACTTCCTTGTGGAACGCTTGCCCCAATAGGATGTCTTGCTGATTCCGTTCCATTGAGGACTACACTTAGAGATCTACCATGAAGGTAATCACTGAGGAGACATAGCGTAGAGCCTGCAATTCCCAGTGCTTGAAGTTTTGCTAAGAGGCCCTGGTGCCACACCCGGTCGAAAGCGCCAGCAATGTCCAGTGCTACCACACAGCTGACTTTGGATTCATCCAGTGACTGGTGCCACTTAGTGGAGAGGTTTAACAACAGATCAGCAGCAGAGTAACCTTTCCTGAAGCCATATTGACGATCACAAAGTAGTGAGTGGTAGTCAAAAAAATCTGTCATTTGTCTTGAGATTATTGTCTCAAGGATCTTACCAGTGATTGACAGGAGTGACACTGGTCTGTAGTTGCTGATTTCTGCTCTGCTCTTCTTTTTGTGAACAGGGACTACATTTGCCTCTTTCCATGGAGAGGGCCATTTGCACTGTACTAGGCAGTGTTGAAAGATGCGAGTTAGAGGTGCTGCTAGCTGGTCTGCACATCTTCTCAACAATCTTGGGCTCAACTTGTCTGGGCCCACAGCCTTTTCTTGGTCAAGTGATTTAAGAAGGAAATGCACCTCCTCCTGCCTTATTGTCACCCCTGACAGTTTTGACACAGTTCTTGCAGCTAGCCAAGGAGGGTCCCTTGCTGGATCAGGAACTTGCATTTTGGTAGCAAAGTGTTCAGCAAAGAGGTCCGCTTTCTCTTGACTACTAGTAGAGGTGGTCCCATCCTGTCGATTTAGAGGTGGAATAAGTTCATCACGCAGATAACCTTGTCTGTCCTTGACCAGGGACCACCAGGTTTTGGAGCCTACCCTACCTGATGCTAACTTTCTTTTAGTGTCCAACTCCCATTTAGCAATGGCCCACTTTTGAACATCACCCATATGCCTACAGGCTTGCATGTGCAAGTTCCTGTTATAGGTGGTAGGATGTCTCTTATACCTTCGCCATGCTTTGTACTTAGCAGTAGCAGCCTCTCTACAACGAAAGCCAAACCAAGGCTGATCTGTAGGCTTTGTCACATATTGCCGGTGAGGAATGTGTTCTTGTTGCAGATTAAGGATGTGTCCAGTGAAGGCTTTCACTTGGTTGTCAACATCCCCCTGGAGAAGAGCATTCCAGTCGGTGGTGGCGAGCTCAGAGCAAAGGGCTGGCCAATTACCTCTTTCCCATAGCCAGGTTGTGCGTGTGGACTCCTCACCTCGTTCTGTTGGGATCTTAAGTGTGGTAAAAACAGCCTTGTGGTCAGACGATCCAACGTACCCGAGGGGTTGACAAGTGACTATGCCTTCTGCCAGATCACTCACTACTGGGTCAAGGGAGGAGCCAGAGATATGAGTAGGGAAATCAACAAAGTTTCTCATGTCAAACACTGCAAGAAGGTCATCAAAGTCCCTCTGTATAAGGTGCTGGTTGAGGTCACCAACAATTATAATATGTTGACAGTTGTGTTGTAGCAGAAGGGAGTCAATATTTTCCATTAGGAAGTTGATAGGGTCTGCATGTTGCCACTGAGGTCTGTACATTGCACATGCTAGTACAGAGGTACTAGTGTTTATACAGAGCTTGAAGAACATCATTTCAAGATGTGTAGGGGTGGCAACATCTATGTGCTGGGCATGAACACTTTTAGAGAAGCACACAGCAACACCACCTCCTTGCCCTTGCCTGTCTCTTCTCATCCATGAGGTGTAGCCAGCAATTCTTGCAAAATTTTCTGGAGTCCTGTCATCCAAAAATGTTTCAACAACAGCTATCATGTCGGGACGTCGAGTGTTCACAAAGCTATGTGTGAGCTCTCCAACATTAGTAATGAAACCTCTAATGTTGGCCGACAGGATGCTGATAGACTGGCTCCTCATGATGAAGTGGTCAGCTTGAGGTGGTGGGTGTGTAGGGAATGTAAGGTGCCTGCCCTTGAGAGAGGTAGGGTACTGAGGCAGCTGCAGGGATGTAGGTCTGTGGTCTTGTATAAGGCCCAATCCCACCTGCTGGGCTGGGATAGGAGTAGCTAAGTGAGTGACGTGTGAGAGTGTTTACCAATTCAGAGATCCTGCTGGTTTGTTCTGAGAACAGGTCTCTAAACAGGTGGCCCTGTCTGTCAAGTTCCTTTTTCTTCCGACACTGGTCCTCCTTATGTCCTTTCTTGTAGCAGTAGTTACACCTGGTATCTCGCAGGCAGTTGTTGGCAGAGTGCCCCTTCCGGTGACAGCGAGAGCACAGCCTAGGTGCCTGGGAGGGTGGACTAGGATTTGTTGTACCTCCTGTGTTTCGCAGATTTGTCCTCGGATTCTGCCGCTGGAACTGTGTTAGTGGAGGGTGAGACGGCTGTAGATGTCTTCCTCCACCACGTCCTCCTCCACGTCCTCTACCTCGCCCTCTTCCAGTTCTGACAGATGTGTCCCTGCTGTTCGTACTTCGGCGCAGCAGGTGATCAGGTGCAGTGATAGTTCCCTGATCACTAACTGCACCGTTCTCTGGTGGAGAAACTCCTGGCTCAGAGCTTGCTGTCGAAGCACTACTACCAGATTCTAGAATAGTATCGGCAGGTGTGCTGACAGGTGTAGGATCAGAGATGGTATGTGCACTGTCAAGTAGACTGGCAGTGGCTGAAGCAGAGATGTCAGGTGTAGGAGAATTAACAGATCCAAGGCTTCCCACGTTGCTGGGAAGAGGATTTGTTCCCTCTGTGGTGGTCAGAGGAATTGTGTTTTGAACTCTGTCAGTCTGTGGGACCTTAGCGATGACAGAATTCCACCAGATGTTTACCCCTGAGTTAAGCTCAGTGTGGGACTTCCAGTCTTTGTCAATAGTGTCACCATCAGCTGAGCAGCTTACGTCACTTAATGTAGGCTTGCACTGACCTTCTACAATAGCTTGTAGGTTATCTAATGATTTGAGGAGCTCATTAAGTGCTTCCCTGTGATGGATTATCTTAGCTGCAACTTTACAACACAGCCCAAGAGGGCAGTCTTGATCTTTGGACAGGAGTCCCTGAGGTAGGACTTCTGAACCTTCCTCCTGTAGCTCCAGGCTTGTATCCACATATACCACAGGATTATGGATATCCTTAAATTTTCTGAAATTTTCAACCTGGCTGCAACAAAATTCTTCTTCTGGAGTGCAATCTGTGTGGCAGTAGTTGGAACAAGTAGGCTCCTTACATCCAAGAAGATCCTTGTCCCTTGTGGTATACCCACAAACACTGCAGTATCTACTGGGACAATAGCCAGATAGCGTAGATAATCTTGCTATTTTGCGGTGTGAAGTCATCTCTCTCTCTCTCTCTCTCTCTCTCTCTCTCTCTCTCTCTCTCTCTCTCTCTCTCTCTCTCTCTCTCTCTCTCTCTCTCTCTCTCTCTCTCTCTCTTTCTCTGTTGGTTGTTGATCTTTAGCAAGACTTGTGATCGTTTCGTTTTCCTTTTCACTTCTTACAATGTTGTATACTTCAAGGAATAACGTATTTGTTATAATTCTCGTGAGATTTATCTCTGTTATAACAATTATTTCTGCTTTATCATCCTATACTCTTTCATTTTGTTACTTCTGTTCTAATGCCAAATCATCAATGTACAGCACTGCTATAATTCTGAGAGAGAGAGAGAGAGAGATGAGCAGTGAGGCAGACAAACATCAAGGACAAACACATCAAGAGGATGAATGACTGGCCACGCGAGTGGGACCAATCTATCATTGAGCGTTTTTTCCTCGCCAGTCCCCAGACGAGGGCGAGGCAGCCTGCCATCACTACACACCTGCCCCTCTAACACTCACACTCATCCAATTATAACAATAATAATTATATATATATATATATATATACATATACATATATATATATATATATATATATATATATATATATATATATATATATATATATATATATATATATATATATATATATATATATATATATAATTGTTTTACATGATGGTAGGATTGCTGCTGTCCATTTTTCTGTCTCATAAACATGCAAGGTTTCAGGTACGTCTTGCTACTTCTACTTACACTTAGGTCACACTACACATACATGTACAAGCATACATGTATATACACATCCCTCTGGGTTTTCTTCCATTTTTCCTACTAGTTCTTGTTCTTGTTTATTTCCTCTTACCTCCATGGGGAAGTGTAACAGAATTCTTCCTCCGTAAGCCATGCGTGTTGTAAGAGGCGACTAAAATGCTGGGAGCAAGGGGCTAGTAACCTCTTCTCCTGTATATATTACTAAATGTAAAAGGAGAAACTTTCGTTTTTTCTTTTGGGCCACCTCGCCTCGGTGGGATACGGCCGGTGTGTTGAAAGAAGAAAAGATATATATATATATATATATATATATATATATATATATATATATATATATATATATATTATTGTACCCACGGAACAAGTGGTATTGATCAATAACAACTCTGCACTATCCAAGGAGTCGAACCCATGCTATTTTGGCCCGCCTTATGGTGAGAGAAAACGCATGACGCTTTAGACCACTAGCCCACACAATCCTGTGTGGTCTAGTGGTCTAAAGTGTCATGCGTTATCTCTTTTCTCTCACCATGAGGCAGGCCAAAATAGCATGGGTTCGACTCCTTGGCTAGTGCAGTGTTGTTATTGATATGATATATATATATATATATATATATATATATATATATATATATATATATATATATATATACTTAATATTAGTTACCGATATAATTCACTGTGGTTGTGTCTACATTCATACGCAGTATGCTGTGTTTTGTTTTACCTTCAGTGTTTGTTTCATGTTCACACTTCATTTCATGTATATGGCGCTCTTTCTCTCTTTTCCTCTGCTCTCCATAATGTCATCACTCATAACTTGTCTTACATTCACTGTAACATCCCTAACCTTCTTAATTTTTAATATTAGTTTGATTCTAATTATTATTTTTGAAGGCTCTGGCAGCAGCAGCTGGCCCACAACATAACCTTGAAAAAGTCTTGCTTGCGGGGCAATAAATCCGGCTTGCCCTCTGGTGTTCTTACGTCGTTAAGAAAAACTGCCCCCCCCCTCCCTCTTTAACTTATAGCCTTGAAAAAGAAGTAATAAGACGAACGATACCTGTCCAGATAACTGGAAGCTGGAATTTAAAAGCAGAATCATGAGGGGAAGTGTATTTTAAAACAGGTTTAATAAGTCTTGGGAGTCTAGCCTACACTCCATTCAAACTAACCTTGAGAATGACTCCTTGCCTGGCAGCTGTTCTATAGTAATCTTCCTCACTACTCCTCCTGTTCCTCCTCCTCCTCCTCCTCCTCCTCCTCCTCCTCCTCCTCCTCCTCCTCCTCCTCATCCTCCTCCTCCCTACGCCTCCATCGCCTCCGACAAGTAACGCAATGTGTTGGGTGACGTCAGAGACGGGGCAGCATCATTACCAGGACCCTGTTGCCAGGGTGACTCTCATCTGGGGCATGGTGGATGCTGGGACTCTCATATGGGGCATGGTGGATGCTGGGACTCTCATCTGGAACATGGAAGATGCTGGGACTCTCATCTGGAACATCCCCTCAAGGAAGGTTCCTTGATGTTGGTGAGGGGCTCTTGATTTAGGGAATTGGATCTGTGCTCCAGTTCCTCGAATTAAGCCTGAATGCCTTCCACATCCCCCAGGCGCTGTATAATCCTCCGGGTTTAGCGCTTTCCCCTTGATTATAATAATAATAATAATAATCATCTGGAACATGGAAGATGCTGGGACTCTCATCTGGAACATGGTGGATGCTGGGACTCTCATGTGGAACATGATGGATGCTGGGACTCCATCTGGAACATGGAAGATGCTGGGACTCTCATGTGGAACATGGTGGATGCTGGGACTCTCATGTGGAACATGATGGATGCTGGGACTCTCATCTGGAACATGGTAGATGCTGGGACTCTCATCCGGAATATAGTGGATGCTGGAGCTCTCATCTCGTACATGGTGGATGCTGGAACTCTCATCTGGAACATGGTGGATGCTGGGACTCTCATCTGGAACATGGTGGATGATGGGACTCTCAAAATGTGTCAAGAAGATCAGTAACAGAGAACTACGTCAGAGAACGTGTGTAAAGAACACTCGCAGGGGAACAAACCAATACGAACCGGTATAGAACAGTGGAAGAGAACACTGAAGAAGAGGAACAAGCTCCGAGAAAACTTGGTGGCCACCCACACCGTCTGTCTTAATTGCGCAAGCAAAAAAAAAAAAAAAAAAAAAAGAGGAGACTGCAAGGACAGTAACAACTAACAAGCACAGTTTTACCAGACACATACATAGTGGTGAAGACTCCTGTAAAGGACCATATAATTAGATAGAATATATAGAAGGGTGGACGAGGGGCTCGAACCACGGCCTGTAAATTAACAATCCAATATTCTACCGTCTAGGCCAGTGATTCTTTGGGAGTGGTGGAAAGCTCAAGGGGGACGTTGAGGAAAAAGGGGGCTGCAGGGTGGCGTCAAAACTAAGGGAGTATTTGTTTTAGAAAATCTAAGCCACGAATACATAAGTAACACAAATGTTTTACAAAGAATAAAGTTAACATAGATTTATACACAAACGTATGGTTTTGCTTTGTGGTCTGAAGCCTGAGTTAAAAGTCTGAACGTTTGTTCGGACGCGCCACGCCAGCCAGATAAGACAGCAGACGCTGGGGGTACTGGTGATGATTGGATTTTCACGTCAGGATGGGCCAAGGCTCTACACCGCACGTTGTCAGTGTGTTTACAGTGGTGCATTTACGGTGCGCTGTGTAATCCACAGGTAACATCTGATTGCAAAAAACCTAAATGGTCGACCTCACAAATCATTAAGTATGTTATCACAGCAGTAAATAAAATCAAGGAACTTGCTCTTAGTTCCCGACTGTTTCGACAGCTCTGCCCTGAGAATGATGGAGATTTTGAACGTTTGTTGTTGTACACAGAAGTTAGATGGTTGTCAAAAGGAAACTCCATAAGACGTTTCTATTCACTTTGTAAAACAGTTATTGTCTCAGTAGTAGTAACCAGTTACCAGTAACCTGTCCGTTGACTCAACGACCAACCGTCTTGAGTCACGGTCTGTGCTGAGCTGACATTATTTCAAAAGACCCACTACGGGGTACTGGCCAGCCGGCTAGTCAGTTTGACGAGTGTAACCAAGGAGTTCGCCTAGAACGCACATTTCTTCACGACAACAGTGTGAGTGGAGGAGGAAACCCCCCCCGCCCCGTCACCAGTACACACCGCCCGCCCACAGGACAACACCTTCTTCCCGTCACCAGTAATCACCCGTCTACTACTCTCGACTTCAGTGATAATTTTTTTTTGAGACATTTTCTTGCATTTAAAGACATTTGCGTGTGTGAGACATTTATAGTAAATTTGCTTGTGTACTCTAAACCTTGTGTTTTCAGTTTTTCTTTGACTCGTTAATTTTTACAATATTTTTTCAGTGTTTTTATTTATCTTATATTTTTTATTCTGTGTTTTTTCTTATGCTACTCCTGTCTCTAGTAAGTATTATTGTGTAGTGTACCAGTCAGTCACCCTGTGTGAAGTGATTCATTTTTTTTTATTGTATTCTTTCAGCATACCAAATTATCAATTTATTTCTATGTGTGTCCTTTTTTTTTCGTATGCCAACAGTGTCTCATTCCTTTAATTTTTTCGCAGACTGTGTACCATTATTTTTGCCAGCAAATTTTTGTCGTATCAGTCACAGCAAGATTTTGTTGTATTAGTCACAGCAGGAATTTGTTGTAAGAATAAATTAATACTGTTGGGTGCTCCGTCACTGTAAGTGTTATATTCCCTGTTTTGTTCCTGTGTTTTATTTTTTTATAATTCTTGAACAAATTCACTCTTGATGCAATTTCAATTACTTTTAACGTAAAGTGTTTTTCTTACTCTGTTTGAGTAAATTGTTTTGTCTAATTTACAATTAAGAGTTAAAGTGTTCAATCAGTTTATTTTTTTGATCTTCATATTTTAATTCATTATTTTACCTGAGTTTTCCCAGTGACACTTTATTACTGCAGTGATTATTTCTATACTTTATTTTGTTGCACTTGTTCTGAAGTGAATTATTTTGTTGAACTGTTCTGCAGTGAATTATTTTCTTTTATTGCTATTTTTATGATTTATAATTTAATTTTGTCTATGCATTCTTAGAAAATACTTAAAATTTCCCAGTTAACAATTTAATAATTTTATTTTACACTTTCACATTGATTTAAATAATTTAATTAATTAATTTTTTATTAGCAAGAGTAAAGACAGCTCATTTTGAATTTAATTCAGTCTCCAGTAATATTTTTACTTGTATATTTCAATGTAAATTTTTTTTTTCTTGGTCAATAGTCCTTTAAATTGAGTTTTCCTTCCTCTTGCAGTGTATCTTAGATATTAATTTTTCATTATTCTGCAGAATTAGTTGTATATCTTTTCATTTCAATTCTAGAATTTTATATCATTTTATTGTTCATTATTTTTGCCTTATGTCCTTGAGTAAGTTCCCTGAGATCATGTCCCAGTCACTTTTGAATGTTCACTTAGTGTATCATGCCAGTCAAAGTCAATATGATTCAGTCCACAGTACCAACATTCCCTTACTGACTGAAAGACAATACCTAGCCTTTGAGCAATGTGTTTGTTCTCACAGCTTGTATCTGAGATTTGTTAAAGTGCTGCGAAATGTGAAGTTCAGATTAAGTTCCTATAGATCCGTGAATTACTTATTAACGTAGCCGAGCGGTCAGGCACTAGTAATACTGTCACTCCTGTCTGGACTCCAGCCACAATATCATGCACGCACGATAGTGCTCTACTATCCTTGCGATGGCGACTTGTTCAAGTATTCGTTCCTTCCCAGCGGACGCTTTGAGAAGAACTTTACTTGCAACGAGTTATGCCATCTCTTGCTGATGCCACAAGCCGTGCAGAAAGACGTTTCTGTGGCTAGTGTGCTCACTTGAGTGTTGTTGTTGTCCCTTGTGTTTCAGATTGTGATCCCATCCTAGTTGACAGTAATCAGTGCATTGTAAGAAGTTATTTCTCGAGTAACTTCCACGTTGTTAAAGTTTGTAAGTGTAGTTTCTTTATAGTTGATACCTCGTGTCACTGTGTGCGACTCAGAATATCAGCATTGTTCACCGTGTTCATTTCTTTTCTCCTGTGCTTGCAGTTTGAGATAGTAGATTCGTTCTCCCTTGCTCATATTGCGTGTTATAGCATTAATTTTTCAACCGGGGGAAAGTCATCCACTCCACCGAGTTTGTTCATTCCTCCAGTAAGAAAGAACCGATCCCTTGTGTTCTGGTGATTCGATTCCTGCTCCAGGAAGATCTTATTCTGACTGTGAAGCCACCAGCTCCCATCAGTGACTTTGTCATGAACCAAGAATTACTGTATCGAACAGCCGAGTTGGGTACTCCTAGCAGAAGAGTATACCAGTTAGTAATTCCACAGTCACTAGTGAATGTAGCCTTACAGCTAGTTCACGATGTACCAGGTGTTGCACACCCTGGTATGGATCGTTCAGTAAAACAAGCCAGATTGAAATACTTTTGGCCTCGTATGGCAACTGATATTTCTGAGTATGTTAAGAAATGTAGTGTCTGCATGCAACATAAAGGCAATGCTAATGGTCCTAATCCAATCCAAGTGTATCCAACTACTAGCGAACCTTGGGAAAGAGTTGCGCTAGATTTGTTAACTAATTTCCGATGTTCCCTCCAAGGTAACAAACATCTGTGTGTTATGGTAGACCATTTCACCAGATATTGCGAGTTAGTTCCTATTGCAGATAAGACTGCCGAGACAGTAGCTAAAGCGTTTAAAGAACGCATTATCTGCAGGCATACCACCCCTAAGTCCCTAGTAACA
Source organism: Cherax quadricarinatus (assembly GCF_038502225.1). Lineage (NCBI taxonomy): Eukaryota > Metazoa > Arthropoda > Malacostraca > Decapoda > Parastacidae > Cherax > Cherax quadricarinatus. Next base: position 15,544,931 of record NC_091321.1, read on the forward strand.
GATAATGGAGGTGAATTCTGTAATGAAATTCTTGAAAATTTGTGTACCTTGTACAAGATCTCTAAATCCACCATTGTTCCTCATCATCCTGCCAGCAATGGGTTAGCGGAACGAACCAATAAGAAAGTACTTGATGTATTGAGAGCCACTATCAATCCCAATAGTGAAACTTGGGATGAAGTTATACCTGATGTGCAGTGTGCTATAAATTCTGCTTACAATGTTTCTATAGGTGACACTCCACATTATGCATTGTATGGTGTAGATAAACGTTTGCCTTATGAGTTGTTATATTCTAATCCGAAACCAAATTACAACCCTGATGATTTCGTAGCAACTCGTACCAGCTTAGCTCAAAGTGTTTTTAGAAGAATCCGTGAAACACTTCATAAATCAACAGCTGAATTTACAAGAGTCGCAAATACTCGAGTAAAGCCATCCAAAATCAAAGTAGGTTCGAGAGTTATGCTGACTAATTTTAACAAAACGTCTGCAATGCCAAAGCTTGATCAAAAGTTTGTTGGTCCTTATCGCGTAGTTGAACATATCACTGGTAATAAGTATAAGGTTAGAGAGATTAGTACTGGTCTGTATAAAGAATCGCATTTGGATCATATGAAGTTAGTATGTGATGATAATGATGTTCCAACCCAGACTAATGTGACAGACTCTGACAATCCTCCTGATCCTGTACTCTCTTCCTCTGATACTCAGTCAGATGATCAACCTGAATGTCGTTATTCCCTACGTACACGACAGGTATTGAGAAATCCTCAAGTATCATTTGTAACTTCCAATTCAGATTTGCCTCAAATACAGCATGAGTTAGCCAATGCTACAGAGTTTGATCCCCCTAGAGATGACACCCATTCTGCATATGCCAATCTTACCCTAGCAGAGTTGGGGTTAAATGTAAATAACCTGTATAGATGAATAATTACAGTATCAACTTATCAGTGTTCAAGAATTTTTTTTTGTGTTCATGTTCTCTCCGCATTCTGAGAGTTAACAGTTAGATTTGCGTGCACCGAATCTGCCTTTCTGTTAAACACTCTTTCTTTGTATATATTCCTTCCTCAGAATCCGTAGATCACATGAATACAGATCGATCGATCAAAATTTTTGTTTTTATCACTTGTAATCTCAATGTTGAGTTCGTTGTTCATTTGTTGAGTTTTAAGTTGTACTATAGTATACCTTGTATTACATTACAGTTTCAGTTACGTAAGCTTTCATTCCAATGTTCTACTTATGTATCTATAATGTTTCATGTTGTGTACTTTGACATTGTATAGAATCAGCCCAAGCCGTATACCTGCCATCTCTAGTTCGTATTAGTTGTATGTCGGGACGACATACGTTAGCGTCGCCGAGCTCTCAGTAGTAGTAACCAGTTACCAGTCTCAGTAGTAGTAACCAGTTACCAGTAACCTGTCCGTTGACTCAACGACCAACCGTCTTGAGTCACGGTCTGTGCTGAGCTGACATTATTTCAAAAGACCCACTACGGGGTACTGGCCAGCCGGCTAGTCAGTATTACGAGTGTGAGCAAGGAGATAGGTAACGGCTGCGGGCTCTGTCCACATAACAGTAATTATACGTAAGACCAGCCTACGTGAGTATTTCTACCCTAATCCACGTATCGAACTCCCACATGACAATTGAATTCTTCCAAGACTCCAGTACTGTTCTACGTGATGAACATCAAACATAACACTGCTTATTTGTCAGATTTATTCACAAAGTTCATCGAATTTAATTTACATTTGCAAGGAAATGACGTTAATGTTTTCAAAGTCAAAACAGCCCTTTCCATTTTTCTGCCCAGGTTACAGTTATTCAGACGTTGTATAGCCCGTCGTGAGCTCTTCCAGTTTCCCGGCCTCTGACTTGGAGAAGAGCGTACCAGACGATGACCTTCAAGTGTACTCAGCAACACCTGAATGACCTGCATAGAGACATGTCTGATAGATTTCAGGATTTTTTTTTTTTGCTTAGAATACCAGACTGGATGATCAATCCATTCCTAGATATCAGCAGTGAGGAAACAGGAATGTTGGAGGAAGAAATTATTTCACTCCAAAATGACACTGAACTGAGACCAAAGTTGAAGAAAATCATATAAATATTTTTGGTTACAAAAAAAAAAAAAACCTCTGACCGCTACCCTGCACTGTGACCACTACCCTGCACTGTGACCACTACCCTGCACTGTGACCACTACCCTGCACTGTGACCACTACCCTGCACTGTGACCACTACCCTGCACTGTGACCACTACCCTGCACTGTGATCACTACCCTGCACTGTGACCACTACCCTGCACTGTGACCACTACCCTGCACTGTGACCACTACCCTGCACTGTGACCACTACCCTGCACTGTGACCACTACCCTGCACTGTGACCACTACCTTGCACTGTGACCACTACCCTGCACTGTGACCACTACCCTGCACTGTGACCACTACCCTGCACTGTGACCACTACCCTGCACTGTGACCACTACCCTGCACTGTGACCACTACCCTGCACTGTGACCACTACCTTGCACTGTGACCACTACCCTGCACTGTGACCACTACCATGCACTGTGACCACTACCCTGCACTGTGACCACTACCCTGCACTGTGACCACTACCCTGCACTGTGACCACTACCCTGCACTGTGACCACTACCCTGCACTGTGACCACTACCCTGCACTGTGACCACTACCCTGCACTGTGACCACTACCCTGCACTGTGACCACTACCCTGCACTGTGACCACTACCCTGCACTGTGACCACTACCCTGCACTGTGACCACTACCCTGCACTGTGACCACTACCCTGCACTGTGACCACTACCCTGCACTGTGACCACTACCCTGCACTGTGACCACTACCCTGCACTGTGACCACTACCCTGCACTGTGACCACTACCCTGCACTGTGACCACTACCCTGCACTGTGGAACAAAGTCAAGATGTACTTTATTCGCTTGCCAATATTATATTCAGTAGAGCTAGGCTTCAGTATAGCCGTTAATAACAGAATAAAAATTACTGATGGCTGGGATGTAAGACTTCTTAGTGTCTTCAAGACTGATGTTGAGAAGCTGATGTCCCTGCACCAAGCACATCCATCTCATTAACCCTTAAGTGTCCAAACGTAGATTTATGTTCACTCGCGTAGCGCTCTGAGCGTAGATCTACGTTCTATTTTACATGCTTTCTTATGTAAAAAAAGCAAGTAGATCTATGTTTGGAGCGCTACAAGAGTGAATGTAGATCTACGTTTGGACAGTTTAAGGGTTAAAATTGCGAAGACAATGTAGTTACAAATGAGATGTCAATTTATTCATTCATATTCTCAAATAAATTGATTTACTATGTTAATTTTTTGTTTGTGAAATGAATGCTCTTATTTACATTATTAGATTAGTTGTTGTTATGACTTTGCAGTAAACCTATTACCAAGAAAGAGGTGTATTTGTATATGTATGTGTTGTGGTGTGTGGGGGCGCTAGGGATGTGGCCAGGGAGCCAAGGGGGCGGCATCCTGAAAAAGTTTGGGAACCACTGGTGTAGGCTAACACAAGCTTCTAATACGGAGGTAGTAATACTTACTGTATTGTACTCTTTCAGAGGCACCAACTGTAACCCAACTGAACCTCTTCCATCGGCCCTGGAGCTTTAATAGTAGATCTGTTCTTAAACCAATCAAGCCTATATCGTCTGTAAACTCAAATTAAGCTGGAATCAACAACTGTCGTTAAATAAACTGACAGTTGCTTATTAGAACTTAAATTCAGTTCTCTTGGTCTAATAGTTAAACGTTTCGGTCCTTCCTGGTGTGATAAAAACGTATGGATGATGAGTGAGACTCATGTGTTACACTTTCCTAGCTTTATTCCCGAAACGTTTCGCCGGCGCAATGGGTTTCTTCAGTTACATACAGAGCTGATTAAAATGGGAGACAGCAGCAGCATTGAAAACGTTTGGACCCTTGAAGAGCGTAATAAGAGAACTTATGATAATTAACGTATAAGCTGGAACGTGTGATTGTGTAGGTGAGAGAAATGTGCTAATAATATTAAGTTAACAGGAGACGGTGGAAAAAACGAGGCGAGAACTGTGGTGAGATGCACGAAAAATTCATATACCAGACCCTAGAAGATAAAGAGAGAGAGAGAGAGAGAGAGAGAGAGAGAGAGAGAGAGAGAGAGAGAGAGAGAGAGAGAGAGAGACAGACAGAGACAGAGACAGACGGGGGAAAGGCTCACCCAGAAAGGGTGATGTTTCGCTAAGAGCGAAACATCGTGGAAGAGAAACGTAATGCACGGACGAAGGACAGAAGACCCATCGACTTCAAATACACTGCAGATAACAACGGAAATAGACAGGTTGAGGAAGAAGCTTTCACCGCTGCAACGTTTCGCCCTGCACGACCTGACGAAACGTTGTCCCACTAACTGCGTGTTCTGTCGTTTCTTCAGAGAGGAGAGAAGAAGAGGAGAAGCAAAGAGAAGAGATGGAATGCTTCTATATGGGTACGAATGGAAGATGAGAGGTTGCAAGGATGTGCTGTATTTTCTGGGGAAGTGACCTGCATGTGGTACTGGGGAAGTGACCTGCATGTGGTACTGGGGAAGTGACCTGCATGTGGTACTGGAGAAGTGACCTGCATGTGGTACTTTGGAAGTGACCTGCATGTGGTACTGGGGAAGTGACCTGCATGTGGTACTTTGGAAGTGACCTGCATGTGGTACTGGGGAAGTGATTGGCATGTGGTACTGGGGAAGTGATTGGCATGTGGTATTGGGGAAGTGACCTGCATGTGGTACTGGGGAAGTGACCTGCAATTAGTACTGTGGAAGTAACTTGCACGTGGTACTGTAGAAGTGACATGTACGTGGTACTGGGGAAGTGACCTGCATGTGGTACTGGGGAAGTGACCTGCATGTGGTACTGGGGAAGTGACATGTACGTGGTACTGGGGAAGTGACCTGCATGTGGTACTGTGGAAGTGACCTGCATGTGGTACTGTGGAAGTGACCTGCATGTGGTACTGTGGAAGTGACATGTACGTGGTACTGGGGAAGTGACCTGCATGTGGTACTGTGGAAGTGACCTGTACGTGGTACTGGGGAAGTGACCTGCATGTGGTACTGGGGAAGTGACATGTACGTGGTACTGGGGAAGTGACCTGCATGTGGTACTGTGGAAGTGACCTGTACGTGGTACTGGGGAAGTGACCTGCATGTGGTACTGTGGAAGTGACCTGTACGTGGTACTGTGGAAGTGACCTGCATGTGGTACTGTGGAAGTGACCTGTACGTGGTGCTGTGGAAGTGACCTGTACGTGGTACTGGGGAAGTGATCTGCATGTGGTACTGTGGAAGTGACCTGCATGTGGTACTGTGGAAGTGACCTGTACGTGGTACTGTGGAAGTGACCTGCATGTGGTACTGTGGAAGTGACCTGTACGTGGTACTGTGGAAGTGACCTCTACGTGGTACTGGGAAGTGATCTGTATGTGGTACTGTGGAAGTGACCTGTACGTGGTACTGTGGAAGTGACCTGTACGTGGTACTGGGGAAGTGACCTGTAAGTGGTACTGTGGAAGTGACCTGCATGTGGTACTGTGGAAGTGACCTGTACGTGGTACTGTGGAAGTGACCTGTACGTGGTACTGTGGAAGTGACCTGTACGTGGTACTGTGGAAGTGACCTGTACGTGGTACTGTGGAAGTGACCTGTACGTGGTACTGGGGAAGTGACTTGTACGTGGTACTGTGGAAGTGACCTGTACGTGGTACTGGGGAAGTGACCTGTACGTGGTACTGTGGAAGTGACCTGTACGTGGTGCTGGGGAAGTGACCTGCATGTCACTTCTATAGACGCGTTAATAAGCTCATCTCCTGAGTCATCTTGCAGTTCAGATTTCTTTTGGGAAATTTAGCAGTGACACTGAACTCACCACTGTGTTTGTCCAGTGGTACAGTGGTACAGTGGTGCAGTGATACAGTGGTGCAGTGATACAGTGGTACAGTGGTACAGTGGTGCAGTGGTACAGTGGTACAGTGGTGCAGTGGTACAGTGGTGCAGTGATACAGTGGTACAGTGGTGCAGTGGTACAGTGGTACAGTGGTACAGTGGTACAGTGGTGCAGTGGTACAGTGGTGCAGTGATACAGTGGTACAGTGGTACAGTGGTACAGTGGTGCAGTGGTACAGTGGTGCAGTGGTACAGTGGTGCAGTGATACAGTGGTACAGTGATACAGTGGTACAGTGGTGCAGTGATACAGTGGTACAGTGGTACAGTGGTACAGTGGTGCAGTGGTACAGTGGTGCAGTGGTACAGTGGTGCAGTGGTACAGTGGTGAAGTGATACAGTGGTGCAGTGGTACAGTGGTGCAGTGGTACAGTGGTACAGTGGTACAGTGATACAGTGGTACAGTGGTACAGTGGTACAGTGATACAGTGGTACAGTGATACAGTGGTACAGTGGTACAGTGGTACAGTGATACAGTGGTACAGTGGTACAGTGGTGCAGTGATACAGTGGTACAGTGGTACAGTGATACAGTGGTACAGTGATACAGTGGTACAGTGATACAGTGGTACAGTGATACAGTGGTACAGTGATACAGTGGTACAGTGATACAGTGATGCAGTGGTACAGTGATACAGTGGTGCAGTGGTACAGTGGTACAGTGGTACAGTGGTGCAGTGGTACAGTGATACAGTGGTACAGTGATACAGTGGTACAGTGATACAGTGGTACAGTGGTACAGTGATACAGTGGTACAGTGATACAGTGGTACAGTGGTACAGTGGTACAGTGGTGCAGTGGTACAGTGATACAGTGGTACAGTGATACAGTGGTACAGTGATAGTGGTACAGTGATAGTGGTACAGTGGTACAGTGGTACAGTGATACAGTGGTACAGTGGTACAGTGATACAGTGGTACAGTGATACAGTGGTACAGTGATACAGTGGTACAGTGGTACAGTGGTGCAGTGATACAGTGGTACAGTGGTACAGTGATACAGTGGTACAGTGATACAGTGGTACAGTGGTACAGTGATACAGTAGTACAGTGGTACAGTGATACAGTGGTACAGTGGTACAGTGATACAGTGGTACAGTGGTACAGTGATACAGTGGTACAGTGATACAGTGGTACAGTGGTACGGTGGTGCAGTGATACAGTGGTACAGTGGTGCAGTGATACAGAGGTACAGTGGTGCAGTGGTACAGTGGTGCAGTGATACAGTGGTACAGTGATACAGTGGTACAGTGGTGCAGCGATACAGTGGTACAGTGGTACAGTGATACAGTGGTACAGTGGTACAGTGATACAGTGGTACAGTGGTGCAGTGATACAGTGGTACAGTGATACAGTGGTGCAGTGGTACAGTGGTACAGTGGTACAGTGATACAGTGGTACAGTGGTGCAGTGATACAGTGGTACAGTGGTACAGTGATACAGTGGTACAGTGGTGCAGTGGTACAGTGGTACAGTGGTGCAGTGGTACAGTGGTACAGTGATACAGTGGTACAGTGGTACAGTGATACAGTGGTACAGTGGTGCAGTGGTACAGTGATACAGTGGTGCGGTGGTACAGTGATACATTGGTACAGTGGTACAGTGGTGCAGTGATACAGTGGTACAGTGATACAGTGGTACAGCGGTACAGTGGTACAGTGGTACAGTGGTGCAGTGATACAGTGGTACAGTGGTACAGTGGTGCAGTGGTAGTGTTACAGTGGTGCAGTGGTACAGTGGTACAGTGGTGCAGTGGTACAATGGTGCAGTGGTGCAGTTGAATACAACATTGTTCTTCACATTCCTGAGAACATTCTTGCCAGTGTCGGAGTATCATGATTATACTTACGCTCGTTAGGGTTTGAGGCTGACATGAGTACGTGATAATCTAGCATGTATACGTTATAGTCTAGCATGTATACGTGATAGTGTAGCATGTATACGTTATAGTCTAGCATGTATACGTGATAGTGTAGCATGTATACGTGATAGTGTAGCATGTATACGTTATAGTCTAGCATGTATACGTGATAGTGTAGCATGTATACGTGATAATTTAGCATGTATACGTGATAGTGTAGCATGTATACGTTATAGTCTAGCATGTATACGTGATAGTGTAGCATGTATACGTGATAATTTAGCATGTATACGTGATAGTGTAGCATGTATACGTTATAGTCTAGCATGTATACGTGATAGTGTAGCATGTATACGTGATAATTTAGCATGTATACGTTATAGTCTAGCATGTATACGTTATAGTCTAGCATGTATACGTTATAGTCTCACATGTATACATTATAGTCTAGCATGTATACCGATAGTCTAACCTGAGGGGAAGCTGGAGACCAGAGTGGAGGGGAGGGGGAAGCTGGCGAGCAGAATGGAGGGGAGGGGGAAGCTGGAGACCAGACTGGGGGGGAGGGGGAAGCTGAAGACCAGAGTGGAGGGGAAGGGGAAGCTGGAGACCAGAGTGGAAGGGAGAGGGAAGCTGGAAACCAGAGTGGAGGGGAGGGGGAAGCTGGAGATCAGAATGGAGGGGAGGGGGAAGCTGGCGAGCAGAATGGAGGGGAGGAGGAAGCTGGAGAACAGACTAGAGGGAGGGGGAAGCTGTAGCCCAGAGTGGAGGGGAAGGGGAAGCTGGAGACCAGAGTGGAGGGGAGAGGGAAGCTGGAGACCAGAGTGGAGGGGAGGGGGAAGCTGGAGATCAGAGTGGGGGGAGGGGGAAGCTGGAGACCAGAGTGGAGGGGAGGTGGAAGCTGGAGATCAGAGTGGGGAGAAGGGGGAAGCTGAAGACCAGAGTGGAAGGGACGGGGGAGCTGGAGACCAGAGTGGAGAGGAGGGGGAAGATGGAGACCAGAGTCGGGGGACGGGGAAGCTGGAGACCAGAATGGAGGGGAGGGGGGAGCTGGAGACCAGAGTGGAGAGGAGGGGGAAGCTGGAGACAAGAGTAGGGGGGAAGGGGCAGCTGGAGACCAGAGTGGAGAGGAGGGGGAAGCTGGAGACTAGAGTGGGGGGAGTGGGAAGCTGAAGACCAGAGTGGGGGGAGTGGGAAGCTGGAGACCAGAGTGGTGGGGAGGGGGAAGCTGGAGACCAGAGTGGAGAGGAGGGGGAAGCTGGAGACCAGGTAGGGGGGAAGGGGAATCTGGAGACCAGAGTGGAGAAGAGGGGGAAGCTGGAGACCAGAGTGGAGGGGAGGGGGAGCTGGAGACCAGAGTGTAGGGGAGGGGGAAGCTGGAGATCAGAGTGGAGGGGAGGGGGAAGCTGGAGACCAGAGTGGAGGGGAGGGGGAAGCTGGAGACCAGAGTGGGGGGAGTGGGAAGCTGGAGACCAGAGTAGGGGGGAGGGGGAAGCTGGAGATCAGCGTGGTGGGGAGGGGGAAGCTGGAGACCAGAGTGGAGGGGAGGGGGAAGCTGGAGACCAGAGTGGGGGGAGTGGGAAGCTGGAGACCAGAGTAGGGGGGAGGGGGAAGCTGGAGACCAGAGTGGGGGGAGAGGGAAGCTGGAGACCAGAGTGGGGGGAGTGGGAAGCTGGAGACCAGAGTATGGGGAGGGGGAAGCTGGAGACCAGAGTGGAGGGGAGGGGGGAAGCTGGAGACCAGAGTGGGGGGAGTGGGAAGTTTTAGACCAGAGTAGGGGGGAGGGGGAAGATGGAGACGAGAGTGGGGGGGAGGGGGAAGCTGGAGACCAGAGTGGGGGGAGTGGGAAGCTGGAGACCAGAGTAGGTGGAAGGGGAAGCTGGAGACCAGAGTGGAGGGGAGGGGGGAAGCTGGAGACCAGAGTGGGGGGAGTGGGAAGCTGGAGACCAGAGTAGGGGGGAGGGGGAAGCTAGTATTGGAACCTGAAGTACTACTGTTCCACAATGGGGGGTGTGGCATCGTCTGACTTCCCCTCCCCTCCCCTCCCTTCTCCATCAATTGCAAAGCACCTCAACCGGATTTCCCACCCAATATGTCGCCCACACCAAACCATTCCCCTTCCCCACCTCACCTGTCTTCCCCCCACCCCACCTGTCTTCCCCCCACCCCACCTGTCTTCCTCCACCCCATCTGTCATCCCCCCACCGAGACGTGCCTGCTGAATGAATGGCGGGCGTCTCAAAGTCATCAGATAGGAACGTGTTTATCAGTTGTTCATGAGGGAGAGAGCAGAGTGGTCTGTACCCCCACCCTCCGGCAACCCCCACCCAACACACTGCAATGTTGATGTGTATTCTGTTACTGCTGCTGCTGCTGCTGCTGCTACTGCTGCTGCTGTTGTTGTTGTTGCTACAACTGCTGCTGCTGCTACAGCTGATACTGTCTTAGTGAAGTATCTTTACAGTAATAGTAAAAATATCCAGGTGGAACTGAGTACTGCAAGATGTTATTCAGAGATCAGTAGACTTGACAGGACGAGCAACATTCTCTTTTGTTAAGACCTCAGACTTCACTTCCCACTGCTGAGATATTCAGTGAAGGGGTTGTTATGGATCAATAACCTACACATGAAGGGTTGTTATGGATCAATAACCTATACATGAAGGGTTGTTATGGATCAATAACCTACACATGAAGGGTTGTTATGGATCAATAACCTACACATGAAGGGTTGTTATGGATCAATAACCTACACATGAAGGGTTATGGATCAATAACCTACACATGAAGGGTTGTTATGGGTCAATAGCCTACACATGAAGGGTTGTTATGGATCAATAACCTACACATGAAGGGTTGTTATGGATCAATAACCTACACATGAAGGGTTGTTATGGATCAATAACCTACACATGAAGGGTTGTTATGGATCAATAACCTATACATGAAGGGTTGTTATGGATCAATAACCTACACATGAAGGGTTGTTATGGATCAATAACCTGCACATGAAGGGTTGTTATGGATCAATAACCTATACATGAAGGGTTGTTATGGATCAATAACCTACACATGAAGGGTTGTTATGGATCAATAACCTACACATGAAGGGTTGTTATGGATCAATAACCTACACATGAAGGGTTGTTATGGATCAATAACCTACACATGAAGGGTTGTTATGGATCAATAACCTACACATGAAGTGTTGTTATGGATCAATAACCTACACGTGAAGGGTTATGGATCAATAGCCTACACATGAAGGGTTGTTATGGATCAATAACCTACACATGAAGGGTTGTTATGGATCAATAACCTACACATGAAGGGTTATGGATCAATAACCTACACATGAAGGGTTGGTATGGATCAGTAACCTACACATGAAGGGTTGTTATGGATCAATAACCTACACATGAAGGGTTATGGATCAATAACCTACACATGAAGGGTTATGGATCAATAACCTACACATGAAGGGTTGTTATGGATCAGTAACCTACACATGAAGGGTTGTTATGGATCAATAACCTACACATGAAGAGTTGGTATGGATCAGTAACCTACACATCTGGATGCTGGAAAATTTGAATGTAAGAAGGACGAGGTTGTTAAGACAGTGTGGTGTTCCTTCACCTCACCATCTTCACGTTACGTCACCACAGATCCTGAACTTGATCCACCGCAGCTGCAGCAATGACCAGCTCTTATTATCTCTTAAATGTGGGTGTACAGCTGCAGCAGTGACCAGCTCTTATTATCTATTAAATGTGTATGTGCAGCTGCAGCAGTGACCAGCTCTTATTATCTCTTAAATGTGTATGTACAGCTGCAGCAGTGACCAGCTCTTATTATCTCTTAAATGTGTATGTGCAGCTGCAGCAGTGACCAGCTCTTCTTATCTCTTAAATGTGGGTGTACAGCTGCAGCAGTGACCAGCTCTTATTATCTCTTAAATGTGTATGTGCAGCTGCAGCAGTGACCAGCTCTAATTATCTCTTAAATGTGTATGTACAGCTGCAGCAGTGACCAGCTCTTATTATCTCTTAAATGTGTATGTACAGCTGCAGCAGTAACCACCTCTTATTATCTCTTAAATGTGTATGTACAGCTGCAGCAGTGACCACCTCTTATTATCTCTTAAATGTGTATGTGCAGCTGCTTATCTTTCTTGCTCTGTATTTTATGAATGTAGATCTCACACTTATAGAAACATTATGACAAAGTTGACTCTGGAAGATAATGCAGAGGAGGAAGTTGATGAATATGATGACATTACAGAGGATCTAGTTCATTATTATATTACTTATTAGTTAAGTGTTAAAGGAGAGTTATAATGTTCAGGTATCAGGAGAAAGTTTGTAACTTGTAGTTAACTCAGGTTTTCTTCTCCTAACATTCAGTTAAGTGTTAAAGGAGAGTTATAATGTTCAGGTATCAGGAGAAAGTTTGTAACTTGTAGTTAACTCAGGTTTTCTTCTCCTAACATTCAGTTAAGTGTTAAAGGAGAGTTATAATGTTCAGGTATCAGGAGAAAGTTTGTAACTTGTAGTTAACTCAGGTTTTCTTCTCCTAACATTCAGTTAAGTGTTAAAGGAGAGTTATAATGTTCAGGTATCAGGAGAAAGTTTGTAACTTGTAGTTAACTCAGGTTTTCTTCTCCTAACATTCAGTTAAGTGTTAAAGGAGAGTTATAATGTTCAGGTATCAGGAGAAAGTTTGTAACTTGTAGTTAACTCAGGATTTCTTCTCCTAACATTCAGTTAAGTGTTAAAGGAGAGTTATAATGTTCAGGTATCAGGAGAAAGTTTGTAACTTGTAGTTAACTCAGGTTTTCTTCTCCTAACATTCAGTTAAGTGTTAAAGGAGAGTTATAATGTTCAGGTATCAGGAGAAAGTTTGTAACTTGTAGTTAACTCAGGTTTTCTTCTCCTAACATTCAGTTAAGTGTTAAAGGAGAGTTATAATGTTCAGGTATCAGGAGAAAGTTTGTAACTTGTAGTTAACTCAGGATTTCTTCTCCTAACATTCAGTTAAGTGTTAAAGGAGAGTTATAATGTTCAGGTATCAGGAGAAAGTTTGTAACTTGTAGTTAACTCAGGTTTTCTTCTCCTAACATTCAGTTAAGTGTTAAAGGAGAGTTATAATGTTCAGGTATCAGGAGAAAGTTTGTAACTTGTAGTTAACTCAGGTTTTCTTCTCCTAACATTCAGTTAAGTGTTAAAGGAGAGTTATAATGTTCAGGTATCAGGAGAAAGTTTGTAACTTGTAGTTAACTCAGGTTTTCTTCTCCTAACATTCAGTTAAGTGTTAAAGGAGAGTTATAATGTTCAGGTATCAGGAGAAAATTTGTAGCTTGTAGTTAACTCAGGTTTTCTTCTCCTAACATTCAGTTAAGTGTTAAAGGAGAGTTATAATGTTCATGTATCAGGAGAAAGTTTGTAACTTGTAGTTAACTCAGGTGTTCTCCTAACATTTAGTTAAGTGTTAAAGGAGAGTTATAATGTTCAGGTATCAGGAGAAAGTTTGTAACTTGTAGTTAACTCAGGTTTTCTTCTCCTAACATTCAGTTAAGTGTTAAAGGAGAGTTATAATGCTCAGGTATCAGGAGAAAGTTTGTAACTTGTAGTTAACTCAGGTTTTCTTCTCCTAACATTCAGTTAAGTGTTAAAGGAGAGTTATAATGTTCAGGTATCAGGAGAAAGTTTGTAACTTGTAGTTAACTCAGGTTTTCTTCTCCTAACATTCAGTTAAGTGTTAAAGGAGAGTTATAATGTTCAGGTATCAGGAGAAAGTTTGTAACTTGTAGTTAACTCAGGTTTTCTTCTCCTAACATTCAGTTAAGTGTTAAAGGAGAGTTATAATGTTCAGGTATCAGGAGAAAGTTTGTAACTTGTAGTTAACTCAGGTTTTCTTCTCCTAACATTCAGTTAAGTGTTAAAGGAGAGTTATAATGTTCAGGTATCAGGAGAAAGTTTGTAACTTGTAGTTAACTCAGGTTTTCTTCTCCTAACATTCAGTTAAGTGTTAAAGGAGAGTTATAATGTTCAGGTATCAGGAGAAAGTTTGTAACTTGTAGTTAACTCAGGTTTTCTTCTCCTAACATTCAGTTAAGTGTTAAAGGAGAGTTATAATGTTCAGGTATCAGGAGAAAGTTTGTAACTTGTAGTTAACTCAGGTTTTCTTCTGATAACGGTCTTGTGGCATTATAAGAGGCAGTCTTAGCTGCTAGTACAAATAATATTTGTACTGTTATAAGCAGAATTAAGTGAGGAAGGATGATCAGTAGTGTACTGGTAGTAACTACTGACTGTGTGTGTCACATATATACTGCTTTGTTTACAAATAGATTATAATTATTGTTGATCAAACTACATTATTAATCTTGAGTGTCATGTGTTGATACAATGTTTGTTTAATGAATATGACGTCACAGTAAATTAACGTTTTAGTAAGATATAAATGTTTTCTTGTACACTTTCGTTTCCCTGTATAATACAGTGGACGTTGTTTTATGATAAAGCTGACAGACGTTTATATGGTATCATCGTACCATCATCTCTATCATATTGAAAGAAATAAAGATGGCCCTCTTTACCTAAACAACAATATTTTTATTAATAAATTTGATTTAAATGCTAAATATCCATGTTAATTAGTATGCCTGTCTTGGATAATCGGCAGACACCTAGGAAGTATACACACATAACTCACACGTAGGAAAGAGAAGCTTGCGACGACGTTTCGGTCCGACTTGGACTATTTACGAAGTCTCACTGGCAGAGAAGAGAGAGTGAGCCAGTATACATCGGTGAGGGAGACAGGGACGGGACCAAGAGCAGAAGAAAAAGAAATAGTGGTAGTGGAAACAGTAGTAGAAGTACTAGTGGTAGCAGACAGTAGGGAGGGTAGTTAGCGGAACAAGAAAGGGAAGTGAAGGGTGAAGGGAGGTAATAGTAAAAGTAGTATCATCAGTTCTCAGTAGTAGTAGCCAGTTACCAGTAATCAGTGTACCAGTAGATGACTCACTACCAACCGTCTCTGCCTGAGTCACTGTCTGTATTCATATTGTGCTGACCACAGCAGTATTCAAAGACCCCCTCACATATGGGTACTGTGGGCGGCCAGTCATACGAGAGTGAGCAAGGAGATAGGTACGGCTGTTTGGGCGCTCCCCACATTATCCGTAATTATACGTACTACCAGCCTACGTGAGTATTACTTTACCCTATCCACGTGTTCGAACTCCCACATGATACAGTAGTAGAAATGGAGTGACAGAGTGACACCCGCTGGACTATCAGTCTAGACTTCTCTGAGGTTCAACATCACCTGAGAACTATCATACGCTATAAAATCCCAGGTCTGTCCGTCTTTCCAGCAGACCACCTCATCTCTAGCATGTCTGTGTCTGCTAGAAACATCTATATATTTTTACATTAAGTCGTATGTTTAATTAATAAAATAAACCATAAAATATTAATGATGAAAGTACAAAAGTGCATACACCTAAGATTTATTTATTGATCAAATTTCGGTCCTGTGACTATGGTCACTCCAAGTGAAGGTTCTCAGGACCGAATGTATCTAATCAGAATTCACACGTATTCTTACCATCCTTTTATCAGTGTAGTTAATACCTTCCACTATCGTTAAATATTAAGATTAACATGATAATATAAAATCAGCCGACTTTCGCGGCACTTTAAGCAATTCTTCAGATGTCGGCGCACGTGTGGCTAGTGTAAACAGTGTTTTGTTAGTGAACTTGTTGCAAGGGTCTACATAATGTAGCTGGCGCAAGACGAAGATAGCAGCTTGCAGCCTCATGATGATAGCCATTAGTATCATTCTCAATTACATGCTTGGCAGAGTGCTGTTAGTGTGGTTGTTTAGTGTGGCAGGGTGTGAGAGGGAGGCGCATCTCTAGCTTCCTTCAAGGTGGATAACTGTGTGCTGGTGAAGGGATCTTCATCTAGGGAATTTGAGTTACCGTCTATTTCCCCTGAGGGACGATGTTAGATGAAGAATGGATGGCATCAGGAATAGGCGGATGAAGAAAAAACAAGAGGTAGTGGAAAAGAAGAAGAAGAAAAAGAGGAAGACCAGACGGTTGGAGTGGCGAGACTGCCCCCTGTACCTGTCTGAGCGGAACAGTACTGTGGGTTGTGATTGATGGCATGCACCGTGCAAGAATGTTGATATCTCGATCACTAGCCGGTGCATCGTCCTGTCCTAACTCCTGTCGTCTGTCTGTCGTCTGCCTGCTCCGCCGACTGTTACTTCTGTGAGGGGGAAGGGGGAACGGTCGCGTCTCCTGCATGCCTTGTCCCCCAGACAAGAGTTGTGTTGCTCGCATGTTCTGTGTCTCTTGAATTCGTGGGTCCGATGTCCTCTAGGTTCCTGACTGCTGTTGTCTCCGTCTGTTAGTTCTACTACTACAGCTGTCGTTGACATATTTATTCTTGTCTGTCGTTTTGCCCTACTAAAAAAAATACATCGTCTACATAGGGAAGCCAGAGAGAAGGATGTAGCCTAGTAGTAAGTAGAACAGTTTTGAAATAGGGAGTGTAAAGGTCACCCTGGCCAGGGAATAGAGGAGAGGCCATAGCAACACCAAGGGTTTGAAAATACAATTTAACTTGACAGGAAAAAAATTTGGTGCTGGTACTGGCTCTCTTCTGTCCCCTGTCCTTCCTACTCTTTACATGGAGCATTTCTGTTCTGCTTCCTACTTGGCTATGTCTTGTTCATACTTCTCTCACTAATGCTTTCTGTGTCTACTTGATTTCCTGCTCCCGTCCTTTCCAGTACTTGGGTGAAACTAGTCACTCTCTTTCTGACAGGCTTAAAGAGCACAAGACAGGTTCGTCTTGCCAACACCAACAATGATCTTGTCTGTCATGTCAGAGATCACGGTCATCCTATTAACTGGCCCTCTGCTGAAGCTTTCTACCTTTCTTTTAGCCTTCGCAGATGTCATATTGTCAAATCAGCCATTATACACAATGTGCCTAACATGAACCCTAGTCTTGGCTTGCTTCTGTAGATGATTACCTTTCTCATTACATTATCAAATGCTCTATTTTTTTTTTCAGAATACTCATGACTTGACCTGACCTTCCATCATTCTTCTTGACCTGCCTTCTGCATATTCTTTACTTCCCAGTCATCTGGGTTTTGTTCTTCTTGCTTTCTTTCCTTCCTAGCTTGAAACAGTGGGCCTCCTGCATTTCTTCTCTCCCTTATAACATGTCTTAGGGTGTTGAGATACATTTTAAGATGATGGTAACCAAAGTAATTCATTCTCATTACTGTATCACTAGTCCTGCCTGGCGTAGGCTACTGCTACTACTTCTGTACTAGTACTACTATTACTACTAGTACTACTACTACTATTACTACTTGTACTACTACTACTACTATTACTACTAGTACTACTACTACCACTACTACTATACTACTACTATACTACTACTACTACTACTACTACTACTACTACTACTACTACTACTACTACTACTACTACTACTACTACTACTACTACTACTACTACTACTGCCACTATTACTGCTACTACTACTACTACTAATTATACTACTACCACTAACTTCTTCCTCCGTCCTCTAACGTATCGTCTTTTGTCGTTAGGCCTCTACTTTTCTCGTCCTAGATGTAATTTGACACTGGATCAAGACAGACCAAAACGTCGTCATCAAGTTCCTCCCCTAAGTGCGATTATTAGTGAACTGATCCAGACACGCTACTGTCACCTTTTAATCTTTTCGTTCTTTTGCGTTCTTGTCTTCTGTCTTCCATTCCTTCATTCTCTTGTTTTCTTGTCTGCTGTCTTTCCTTTCTTTGATCTGAATTTGTTGCATTCCTGCAGCCAAAACTTTCATTTTCTTCTGTTTTTCATCTTTCACTTTTCTTGCCAACTTTCTCTCCTCTTATTGCTCGTTCCATTTCCTGATGTGTATTGTCTTTTTTCCTTGCTGCATTCCTAGCTTTCCCACTTCTCGCATCTTATCTTTCAAGCCTTTATCACATCTTTCACTTCCCTTGCATTTCATATTCCTGTCACTTTCTGTCATTCTCTCACACTGTCGTTGATGCTCTTCTGTTTCACTTTCTCTCATTCTCTCATATAATGTTTATCGTTGATGCTCTTCTGTTTTCCTCCTCGTCACCGACCACAATAATATTATAAAAGTTACAATGTTTATCGTCACTTTGTCTACGAGCCTGCTTGTCTGTCTGCCTGCCTGCCTACCTGCTGAATGCTGATTACACTGGACGGTACTTCCTCAATGTCAACATATATGTGGCGCTGCCGGCACATACCTTCGTCACTGTGTTTAAGGGTCGACAAAGCTGCCGAAATGTGCGTGTTTGTGCGTCTGTGGTGAGGTAGACTGCGCGTGGACAGCGTGGATGATTGGAAGCAGGGTGACGGCCCAGCATGTTAACTTGGAATAGGGTGGATTGGATTATGTTAGATTATATTAGGCTGGATTAGACTAGACGCTCAGTGGTGACTGACGACACATAGAAGTTCAACAGTGACACATGGTAGAGGATCAGAGGAGGCTTTCTCAAGTCATCACATGGAAATCAAAAACAAAGAAGGCTTTATAAAGCTAACAAAAGAGGATCTGACCATCCCAATAGTTGCACGAACCTTTCCCCTGGGTATAATTTACCAACACTGAGAACCTGAATCAAATTGAATGAAGTATTCTCGAGTTATAAGCGACATCCTTGGACAAAAAACTGTATCAGAGTATATATCTACCAGTTTTCTTTTCTTAATTATAGGAATTTGTCGTTTTTATATTAAGGAAATGCAATTTGCATATCTCCTGAGCTCCCAGACAAGGACAGCTGACGGGCTGAAGTAAAAAAATAAATAAATTGGTACCTTCACAGTCCAGTAACAATCCAAACTTTCAACAAGTAAATTACGTTAGTGTTGGAAGTTTGAAGCCTACCACCTGAGGCATTCACAAATTATCACATAAAAAGTAATATTTTAGTTTCCCATATTTCAATATAGCAAATTACCACCTACATATTGCAAGATCACTCAAAATATTTCTCAAATTAATGTACACCAGTATTTAGGGTTTGAAGCCTATTAGGAGAGTCATTCTCCAGCTATTGCATGGACATTGGACAGTTTATTTAATAAAAGTGGTAAATTCAAGCTTACAGAGCCCAAAATCAATGCTAACATTCCATTTACCAAAATCCACTGTTGTGAAAAAGTTTGAAACCTTCCAGAAGTGACATTCTCTTCTTATTGCTCAGAATTCACCAGTTTCAAATTATTTACTGTCTTGATATTTTGGAAAATTTTAATCTTGGTAACTTAAACGCAAGTATAAGTTACAGTCTTATCCATCTTATCCAACCTATCCCTGGATACAGTAAACCAGTGAAGTTATCCCTGGATACAGTAAACCAGTGAAGTTATCCCTGGATACAGTAAACCAGTGAAGTTATCCCTGGATACAGTAAACCAGTGAAGTTATCCCTGGATACAGTAAACCAGTGAAGTTATCCCTGGATACAGTAAACCAGTGAAGTTATCCCTGGATACAGTAAACCAGTGAAGTTATCCCTGGATACAGTAAACCAGTGAAGTTATCCCTGGATACAGTAAACCAGTGAAGTTATCCCTGGATACAGTAAACCAGTGAAGTTATCCCTGGATACAGTAAACCAGTGAAGTTATCCCTGGATACAGTAAACCAGTGAAGTTATCCCTGGATACAGTAAACCAGTGAATTTATCCCTGGATACAGTAAACCAGTGAAGTTATCCCTGGATACAGTAAACCAATGAAGTTATCCCTGGATACAGTAAACCAATGAAGTTATCCCTGGATACAGTAAACCAATTAAGTTATCCCTGGATACAGTAAACCAATTAAGTTATCCCTGGATACAGTAAACCAATGAAGTTATCCCTGGATACAGTAAACCAATGAAGTTATCCCTGGATACAGTAAACCAATGAAGTTATCCCTGGATACAGTAAACCAATTAAGTTATCCCTGGATACAGTAAACCAATTAAGTTATCCCTGGATACAGTAAACCAATGAAGTTATCCCTGGATACAGTAAACCAGTGAAGTTATCCCTGGATACAGTAAACCAATTAAGTTATCCCTGGATACAGTAAACCAATTAAGTTATCCCTGGATACAGTAAACCAATGAAGTTATCCCTGGATACAGTAAACCAGTGAAGTTATCCCTGGATACAGTAAACCAGTGAACTTATCCCTGGATACAGTAAACCAGTGAACTTATCCCTGGATACAGTAAACCAGTGAACTTATCCCTGGATACAGTAAATCAGTGAAGTTATCCCAGGATACAATAAACCAGTGAGGTTATCCCTGGATACAGTAAACCAATGAAGTTATCCCTGGATACAGTAAACCAATAAAGTTATCCCTAGATACAGTAAACCAGTGAAGTTATCCCTGGATACAGTAAACCAATGAAGTTATCCCTAGATACAGTAAACCAGTGAAGTTATCCCTGGATACAGTAAACCAATGAAGTTATCCCTGGATACAGTAAACCAGTGAAGTTATCCCTGGATACAGTAAACCAGTGAAGTTATCCCTGGATATAGTAAACCAATGAAGTTATCCCTGGATACAGTAAACCAATGAAGTTATCCCTGGATACAGTAAACCAGTGAAGTTATCCCTGGATACAGTAAACCAGTGAACTTATCCCTGGATACAGTAAACCAGTGAACTTATCCCTGGATACAGTAAACCAGTGAACTTATCCCTGGATACAGTAAATCAGTGAAGTTATCCCTGGATACAATAAACCAGTGAGGTTATCCTTGGATACAGTAAACCAATGAAGTTATCCCTGGATACAGTAAACCAATGAAGTTATCCCTAGATACAGTAAACCAGTGAAGTTATCCCTGGATACAGTAAACCAATGAAGTTATCCCTAGATACAGTAAACCAGTGAAGTTATCCCTGGATACAGTAAACCAATGAAGTTATCCCTGGATACAGTAAACCAGTGAAGTTATCCCTGGATACAGTAAACCAGTGAATATCCCTGGATATAGTAAACCAATGAAGTTATCCCTGGATACCCAGTGAAGTTATCCATGGATACAGTAAACCAATGAAGTTATCCCTGGATACAGTAAATCAGTGAAGTTATCCCTGGATACAGTAAACCAATGAAGTTATCCATGGATACAGTAAACCAATGAAGTTATCCCTGGATACAGTAAACCAATGAAGTTATCCCCGGATACAGTAAACCAGTGAAGTTATCCCTGGATACAGTAAACCAATTAAGTTATCCCTGGATACAGTAAACCAGTGAAGTTATCCCTGGGTACAGTAAACCAATGAAGTTATCCCTGGATACAGTAAACCAGTGAAGTTATCCCTGGATACAGTAAACCAATGAAGTTATCCCTGGATACAGTAAACCAGTGAAGTTATCCCTGGATACAGTAAACCAATGAAGTTATCCCTGGATACAGTAAACCAATGAAGTTATCCCTGGATACAGTAAACCAATTAAGTTATCCCTGGATACAGTAAACCAATTAAGTTATCCCTGGATACAGTAAACCAATGAAGTTATCACTGGATACAGTAAACCAATTAAGTTATCCCTGGATACAGTAAACCAATTAAGTTATCCCTGGATACAGTAAACCAATGAAGTTATCCCTGGATACAGTAAACCAGTGAAGTTATCCCTGGATACAGTAAACCAATTAAGTTATCCCTGGATACAGTAAACCAATTAAGTTATCCCTGGATACAGTAAACCAATGAAGTTATCCCTGGATACAGTAAACCAGTGAAGTTATCCCTGGATACAGTAAACCAGTGAACTTATCCCTGGATACAGTAAACCAGTGAACTTATCCCTGGATACAGTAAACCAGTGAACTTATCCCTGGATACAGTAAATCAGTGAAGTTATCCCTGGATACAATAAACCAGTGAGGTTATCCCTGGATACAGTAAACCAATGAAGTTATCCCTGGATACAGTAAACCAATGAAGTTATCCCTAGATACAGTAAACCAGTGAAGTTATCCCTGGATACAGTAAACCAATGAAGTTATCCCTAGATACAGTAAACCAGTGAAGTTATCCCTGGATACAGTAAACCATTGAAGTTATCCCTGGATACAGTAAACCAATGAAGTTATCCCTGGATACAGTAAACCAGTGAAGTTATCCCTGGATATAGTAAACCAATGAAGTTATCCCTGGATACAGTAAACCAATGAAGTTATCCCTGGATACAGTAAACCAGTGAAGTTATCCCTGGATACAGTAAACCAGTGAACTTATCCCTGGATACAGTAAACCAGTGAACTTATCCCTGGATACAGTAAACCAGTGAACTTATCCCTGGATACAGTAAATCAGTGAAGTTATCCCTGGATACAATAAACCAGTGAGGTTATCCTTGGATACAGTAAACCAATGAAGTTATCCCTGGATACAGTAAACCAATGAAGTTATCCCTAGATACAGTAAACCAGTGAAGTTATCCCTGGATACAGTAAACCAATGAAGTTATCCCTAGATACAGTAAACCAGTGAAGTTATCCCTGGATACAGTAAACCAATGAAGTTATCCCTGGATACAGTAAACCAGTGAAGTTATCCCTGGATACAGTAAACCAGTGAAGTTATCCCTGGATATAGTAAACCAATGAAGTTATCCCTGGATACAGTAAACCAGTGAAGTTATCCCTAGATACAGTAAACCAATGAAGATATCCCTGGATACAGTAAACCAATGAAGTTATCCCTGGGTACAGTAAACCAATGAAGTTATCCCTGGGTACAGTAAACCAATGAAGTTATCCCTGGATACAGTAAACCAATGAAGTTATCCCCGGATACAGTAAACCAGTGAAGTTATCCCTGGATACAGTAAACCAATTAAGTTATCCCTGGATACAGTAAACCAGTGAAGTTATCCCTGGATACAGTAAACCAATGAAGTTATCCCTGGATACAGTAAACCAATGAAGTTATCCCTGGATACAGTAAACCAGTGAAGTTATCCCTGGATACAGTAAACCAATGAAGTTATCCCTGGATACAGTAAACCAATGAAGTTATCCCTGGATACAGTAAACCAGTGAAGTTATCCCTGGATACAGTAAACCAATGAAGTTATCCCTGGATACAGTAAACCATTGTTGTAAAGCCTACGGATCAGGTCTACGAACGTTGTAAAGGAAAAGCTTAGAAGATAAAAAATGTGCGATCCGTTGAGAAGTATGACTTCGACGAAGCAAGTTTAGTGATAACAAGTGAAGAACAACCTTTTTCTGGGAACAAATTGATGGTCTCTTTGTTGACAGTGATGAGACAACATTGTTGTGTTTTGTGAGTCGATTGTTCTTTATCTGACGTGTGATTGACAGCAGTGACACTTAGCTGCAGCTGCAGTGACACTTACTTGCAGTGACACTCACCTCCAGTGACATCTCAGGCTGCTCGTTATCCTTGTGAAATGAGACGATATTTACATTCTTTGACAAATTGGGAAAATGCACGTGCGTGTGTGTGTGTGTGTGTGTGTGTGTGTGTGTGTGTGTGTGTGTGTGTGTGTGTGTGTGTGTGTGTGTGTGTGTGTGTGTGTGTATGTGTGTGTGTAGACGGGCTCTCAAGTTTCGCATCCTGTTGGGTTGTCTCTTCTGCGCGTCGTGGTGAAGAAGTTCACCTTGACGTGTTATTGGATGGCAGGCGCGGCTGCCCAGGTGCCCAGGTGTTCAAGCTGACCAGGTGCTCAAGCTGCCCAGGTGCCCAGGCTTTTTAGGTAGGCACAGTGACACCCAGATGTGTGCACCTGCAGCCTCTCCTGTATGTTAAGTGTTTCCTGCATGATAACACAGTCAGGTGTACGTCATGATAACAGTCAGGTGTACCTCATGATAACAGTCATGTATACGTCATGATAACAGTCAGGTGTACCTCATGATAACAGTCATATATACGTCATGATAACAGTCAGGTGTACCTCATGATAACACAGTCAGGTGTACGTCATGATAACAGTCAGGTGTACGTCATGATAACACAGTCAGGTGTACGTCATGATAACAGTCAGATGTACGTCATGATAACACAGTCAGGTGTACGTCATGATAACACGGTCAGGTGTACGTCATGATAACAGTCAGGTGTACGTCATGATAACACAGTCAGGTGTACGTCATGATAACAGTCAGGTGTACCTCATGATAACAGTCATGTATACGTCATGATAACAGTCAGGTGTACCTCATGATAACAGTCATATATACGTCATGATAACAGTCAGGTGTACCTCATGGTAACACAGTCAGGTGTACGTCATGATAACAGTCAGGTGTACGTCATGATAACACAGTCAGGTGTACGTCATGATAACAGTCAGGTGTACGTCATGATAACACAGTCAGGTGTACGTCATGATAACACAGTCAGGTGTACGTCATGATAACAGTCAGGTGTACGTCATGATAACACAGTCAGGTGTACCTCATGATAACACAGTCAGGTGTACGTCATGATAACACAGTCAGGTGTACGTCATGATAACACAGTCAGGTGTACCTCATGATAACACAGTCAGGTGTACGTCATGATAACACAGTCAGGTGTACGTCATGATAACACAGTCAGGTGTACGTCATGATAACACAGTCAGTGTACCTCATGATAACACAGTCAAGTGTACGTCATGATAACAGTCAGGTGTACGTCATATAACATAGTCAGGTGTACGTCATGATAACACAGGAGTATCTCATGATAACACAGTCAGGTGTACCTCATAATAACACAGTCAGGTGTACGGCATGATCACAGTCAGGTGTACGTCATGATAACACAGTCAGGTGTACGTCATGATAACACAGTCAGGTGTACGTCATGATCACAGTCAGGTGTACCTCAAGATAACACAGTTGTACCTCATGATAACACAGTCAGGTGTACGTCATGATAACACAGTCAGGTGTACGTCATGATAACACAGTCAGGTGTACGTCATGATAACACAGTCAGGTGTACGTCATGATAACACAGTCAGGTGTACGTCATGATAACACAGTCAGGTGTACGTCATGATAACACAGTCAGGTGTACGTCATGATAACACAGTCAGGTGTACGTCATGATAACACAGTCAGGTGTACGTCATGATAACACAGTCAGGTGTACGTCATGATCACAGTCAGGTGTACGTCATGATAACACAGTCAGGTGTACGTCATGATAACAGTCAGGTGTACGTCATGATAATACAGTCAGGTGTACGTCATGATAACACAGTCAGGTGTACGTCATGATAACAGTCAGGTGTACGTCATGATAACACAGTCAGGTGTACCTCATGATAACACAGTCAGGTGTACGTCATGATAACACAGTCAGGTGTACCTCATGATAACACAGTCAGGTGTACGTCATGATAACACAGTCAGGTGTACCTCATGATAACACAGTCAGGTGTACGTTATGATAACACAGTCAGGTGTACGTCATGATAACACAGTCAGGTGTACGTCATGATAACACAGTCAGTGTACCTCATGATAACACAGTCAAGTGTACGTCATGATAACAGTCAGGTGTACGTCATATAACACAGTCAGGTGTACGTCATGATAACACAGGAGTATCTCATGATAACACAGTCAGGTGTACCTCATAATAACACAGTCAGGTGTACGGCATGATAACACAGTCAGGTGTACATCATGATAACACAGTCAGGTGTACGTCATGATCACAGTCAGGTGTACGTCATGATAACACAGTCAGGTGTACCTCATGATAACACAGTCAGGTGTATCTCAAGATAACACAGTCAGGTGTACCTCAAGATAACACAGTTGTACCTCATGATAACACAGTCATGTGCACCTCATGATAACACAGTCAGGTGTACGTCATGATAACACAGTCAGGTGTACCTCATGATAACACAGTCAGGTGTACCTCATGATAACACAGTCAGGTGTACGTCATGATAACACAGTCAGGTGTACGTCATGATAACACAGTCAGGTGTACGTCATGATCACAGTCAGGTGTACGTCATGATAACACAGTCAGGTGTACGTCATGATAACACAGTCAGGTGTACGTCATGATAACACAGTCAGGTGTACCTCATGATAACACAGTCAGGTGTACCTCAAGATAACACAGTCAGGTGTACCTCAAGATAACACAGGTGTACCTCATGATAACACAGTCAGGTGTACGTCATGATAACACAGTCAGGTGTACGTCATGATAACACAGTCAGGTGTACGAAACATTAGTAAAACAAGGAAATGCAAGAATTTTAGCTGTGTCCAGCTGATACTGGCATTGTGGGAAGCACACGGAAGGACACGGACGGTAATTATCCTGGCGTAGTACCAACAGTGTGAAATCTAGATAATAAATAGCAGCTAATTCTAGGTTTTGTTGACATAATACTCATAGCGCTACTGTGATTTAGCACGAGAGGGGAAGGGGAGGGGGAAGGTTGATTTATTATTATTATTATTATTATTATTATTATTATAATCATGGGGGAGCGGGGGAAAGGTTGAAACTATCATCTCAGACTTGAAGGGAATCCATGGTGTGGTGGGCTGGGGCAGCGTACATCAAATATTTCCACTTTCCTGGGGTGTTAAAGCATGGGTTCGAGTCTCATATATCAGCTATCATATACATATATATATATATATATATATATATATATATATATATATATATATATATATATATATATATATATATATATATATATATATATATATATATATATATATATATGCAATAAGATCACAGTAAACAGGTGATTTCAGAATATGCAAAACAACCACTCTGAAAGAATAGAGAAATTCCAAGCGCTTTCGTGACTACTCACATTATCAAGGAACTATGAAAGTAAAGCATCCAAGGAAGCTATATAAGGGGTCTGGCCGGCACCTCACTATCAGATCCCACAACGGTTTAAACACCTGACGCGCGGCGACCCAACTTGGATAGGTCCTTGGCACAACTCACCCCACAAACTATTCTACCCAAGAAATAAGAAATTTTAAAGATTATTTGTCCAGTGTATTATTAAATTCTTCCCAAATTCTATTAATTATAAATGGATCTAATTTATATAAACCAAAGGAAATATTCATATTATTGTCAAAACTGCTTTTTATGAAACAAGATTCAATTATATTCCTGTCGACCATGGACTTGCTTGATACTACTTTCTCAACTTTTTGAAAATCAATCGGATGGTTAAAATCTCTTACATGAATAAATAGAGCATTGGAATCTTGTCCAGTTCTAATGCTATATTTATGTTGTTTTAATCTTAGTTCGAGATTTTTACCAGTTTGACCGTAATAAACTTTATCCTTGTAAAATTTGCGATAAAGTTTATTACGGTCAAACTGGTAAAAATCTCGAACTAAGATTAAAACAACATAAATATAGCATTAGAACTGGACAAGATTCCAATGCTCTATTTATTCATGTAAGAGATTTTAACCATCCGATTGATTTTCAAAAAGTTGAGAAAGTAGTATCAAGCAAGTCCATGGTCGACAGGAATATAATTGAATCTTGTTTCATAAAAAGCAGTTTTGACAATAATATGAATATTTCCTTTGGTTTATATAAATTAGATCCATTTATAATTAATAGAATTTGGGAAGAATTTAATAATACACTGGACAAATAATCTTTAAAATTTCTTATTTCTTGGGTAGAATAGTTTGTGGGGTGAGTTGTGCCAAGGACCTATCCAAGTTGGGTCGCCGCGCGTCAGGTGTTTAAACCGTTGTGGGATCTGATAGTGAGGTGCCGGCCAGACCCCTTATATAGCTTCCTTGGATGCTTTACTTTCATAGTTCCTTGATAATGTGAGTAGTCACGAAAGCGCTTGGAATTTCTCTATTCTTTCAGAGTGGTTGTTTTGCATACATATGTATATATATATATATATATATATATATATATATATATATATATATATATATATATATATATATATATATATATATATATATATATATATATATATATATATATTATACCACCTCGGCATTCTTTCATCATGGTAGGTTAAGCCAAATAAATCAACACATTTACCATCACTCATGTAATGGCTGCCTTGCCAGAAGAGTACAGTTGTCATAATTGAGTTTGGCTGCAAATATCCCACTGAACCTGTTGTCTTCCATCTTCTGTAAATGAGGAGACTATATCGACGACCCAGCTCTGCTCTCTTAGTTATACCACATCGTCTTCTACTTTCTACGTTCTTCACATTTATGTCAAACACGATATGTCCGCTCCCTCCTATTGCAACATTCATAGACTATGTCTCACGCTCTTATGCAAGCGTTTGCACCACTAGACTATGCTAGAGTGTAGTCTTCGACTGTAATGATTAAATTCTTTCTTTCCTCAGACACTTTAACACTTTACCTTCTTTCTCTCGTTTATTACATGAGTTACCTCATTTTTCATGCCCCTAAATGCTGGCACCATCCCCTTTTAAATATCTAAATATATTTGTTTCATCCCTCCTCCCTCCTCCCTCCAATATTACGTCTAATCTTTCATTGCCTATACTTATTTCTCTCATTACCTTCCTCTTCTTCTTAGCGTGTGTCCACCTTCATCGTCTCTTCTTTTTATACGCAAACTCTTTCTTCAGATTTTGTAACTCTTCTCCAAATCTCCCCAAAAATACTGTCATCAGCAAAGATCAACTGGTGCAGCTTCACATCACACTCGCAACCTTTTATTTCCACACCTCTTTCCAGCACACTAACATTCACATTTTGAGACCTCATCTACAAATGCACTAAGCAGCTTTGGTGAGACACAACCTCGATCTCCTCATAAAAACTCTTGACAGTTTTTATAAGCCTACCACCTATTCCATTCATTTGAAACATCTGATTCATTTCTACGCTAAACCACCCTCGCCTGTGCCTCTTCGAACCCATAAATTTAATAAAAATATTGCTTAATGTAAACAGAATAAACCCTGGTCATTGGCAGAAAGGAACTAACGTAGAGAAAAGTAAAATAGACAATAGATTACTTAATATATCATAGTACATATTACATTACAACAGCAGCCTTAAAAATGGATGAATGAAATCTTAGATAGCATAGTATTGGAAGCTGCATCCCGGTTGTGGTTCCTGACGTGCTGGAGAACTGCTCCACGTGTTTAGGTCTGGTGATGATGGCTTCAATGGCTGGCTGAGATACGCAGTACTCATCTTGTTTGTTGCAAAAGTGGGTGACGTAACTTAGTGATGCAACAACCACTCTAAGTGCCGTCATAACAAACAGTTGCCAGGTGCTGCCATCCTCAGCTCACCCGTCTCTTCACGCACATCCCACAGTGTGTATATATATATGCCGAGAAGTGTCTTAGTATATACTATAGGCTTAGGAGAGTGAATGACCCAGTGAATGCACACCAATAGGTATGTATCAGTGTATATTCACTGAGATACGCATACCGACGTGTATACCCTGGATCCTGGATATACGCCGCTCGGTGAATATACGCTTGGAAATACACACTTCTCTGTATATGTGTATGTATATATATATATATATATATATATATATATATATATATATATATATATATATATATATATATATATATATATATATATATATGTGTGTGTGTGTGTGTGTGTGTGTGTGTGTGTTTGTAGAGGGAGTGATAATGGCAAGTGGAAATTAATAATTCCTGACAGGTGACGTCAAGTCTTCCCAGAGACAATCACCTGACTAAGCCTTCTTGACAGGTGATATCCAGCTTTCTCAGAGGCAGTCACCTCACTTCTTTTTGACAGGTGACGTCACCCTTAGCTGGAGACTCAAATATTTGCCGTTGTGGGCATTTTGTGTTTAAAGAAAAAATTCCTTCAACAAAGTCTAGCATCATCCTTTAAACTTCAATTTAGATAAAACAACGTAGATCAAGAGCACAGCAAAGTTAGTGGAAACTAATGCGTAAGTGAATGTTAGAGTGAAGAGTGTGAATCCGGAGATGAAGCACAGTGCCATCCTTGAACCTTGACAGTAACTACACTATGGTGCCAACCGACATTTGTGTACATAAAGTGGGAGTTGTCACAGTTGCTCTTTGCTGATGACACTGTGCTCTTGGGAGATTCTGAAGAGAAGTTGCAGAGATTGGTGGATGAATTTGGTAGGGTGTGCAGAAGAAGAAAATTGAAAGTGAATACAGGAAAGAGTAAGGTTATGCGGATAACAAAAAGATTAGGTGATGAAAGATTGGATATCAGATTGGAGGGAGAGAGTATCGAGGAGGTGAATGTATTCAGATATTTGGGAGTGGACGTGTCAGCGGATGGGTCTATGAAAGATGAGGTGAATCATAGAATTGATGAGGGGAAAAGGGTGAGTGATGCACTTAGGAGTCTGTGGAGACAAAGAACTTTGTCCTTGGAGGCAAAGAGGGGAATGTATGAGAGTATAGTTTTACCAACGCTCTTATATGGGTGTGAAGCATGGGTGATGAATGTTGCAGCGAGGAGAAGGCTGGAGGCAGTGGAGATGTCGTGTCTGAGGGCAGTGTGTGGTGTGAATATAATGCAGAGAATTCGTAGTTTGGAAGTTATGAGGAGGTGCGGAATTACCAAAACTGTTGTCCAGAGGGCTGAGGAAGGGTTTTTGAGGTGATTCGGACATGTAGAGATCTCAGTAGTAGTACCAGTTCCTAGTAACCAGTTACCAGTAACCAGTGTACCAGTAGATGACTCACTACCAACCGTCTCTGCGTGAATCACTGACTGTATTCATATTGCTGCTGACCATAACAGGATTTCAAACACCACCTCACCCATAGACACTGGTGGGTCAGTTAGTCTTACGATAGAGAGCAGAGAGGCAGGACGGTGGTTGGCGCCTTCACACACATTCCGTTATATTATACGTACTACCAGCCTACGTGAGTATTTTTACCCTATCCACGTTTTCGAAACCCACATGACAGAGAGAATGGAGCGAAACAGAATGACTTCAAGAGTGTATCAGTCTGTAGTGGAAGGAAGGCGGGGTAGGGGTCGGCCTAGGAAAGGTTGGAGGGAGGGGGTAAAGGAGGTTTTGTGTGCGAGGGGCTTGGACTTCCAGCAGGCATGCGTGAGCGTGTTTTATAGGAGTGAATGGAGACAAATGGTTTTTAATACTTGACGTGCTGTTGGAGTGTGAGCAACGTAACATTTATGAAGGGATTCAGGGAAACTGGCAGGCCGGACTTGAGTCCTGGAGATGGGAAGTACAGTGCCTGCACTCTGAAGGACGGGTGTTAATGTTGCAGTTTAAAAACTGTAGTGTAAAGCACCCTTCTGGCAAGACAGTGATGGAGTGAATGATGGTGAAAGTTTTTCTTTTTTTGGCCACCCTGCCTTGGTGGGAATCGGCCAGTGTGTTAAATATATATATATATATATATATATATATATATATATATATATATATATATATATATATATATATATATATATATATATATATATATATATATATATATATATATATATATATATGATGTAATGGTTTGAGGGTTCAATTTTAAAAAAATATTACCACTCTGAAGAAGAAGTAACAGCTGCACCTGTTATTCCTTTCTTCCTTTTCTTTTCGGTGTGCAGCAGCAACAGCAGCAACAGCAGCAACAGCAGCAACAACAGCAACAGCAACAACAGCAACAGCAGCAACAGCAGCAACAGCAGCAACAGCAGCAACAGCAGCAACAACAGCAACAGCAGCAACAGCAACAACAGCAACAGCAGCAACAGCAGCAACAGCAGCAACAACAGCAACAGCAGCAACAGCAGCAACAGCAGCAACAGCAGAAACAGCAGCAACAACAGCAACAGCAGCAACAGCAGCAGCAGCAGCAGCAGCAGCAGCAACAGCAGCAACAACAGCAGCAACAGCAACAACAGCAACAACAGCAACAGCAGCAACAACAGCAGCAGAAGCAGCAGCAACAACAGCAGCAACAGCAGCAACAGCAGCAACAGCAGCAACAGCAGCAACAACAGTAGAAGCGTAACCCCGACGATCTACTGCGTAATAGAGTATACCCAGTGACCTGTCACGCGGCCGCACCCACCACACACTCGCTTCCCATTGGTCAGAAGAAAACTTGGTATTCAACAGTGATAATTCCAGTTGCTAGGAACGTCTGGCACACCTTCTCATAGAACGTCTGGCACACCTCATAGAACGTCTGGCACACCCTCTCATAGAACGTTTGGCACACCTCATAGAACGTCTGGCACACCTCATAGAACGTCTGGCACACCTCATAGAACGTCTAGCACACCCTCTCATAGAACG
Source organism: Cherax quadricarinatus (assembly GCF_038502225.1). NCBI lineage: Eukaryota > Metazoa > Arthropoda > Malacostraca > Decapoda > Parastacidae > Cherax > Cherax quadricarinatus. Next base: position 15,577,269 of record NC_091321.1, read on the forward strand.
TTTGGCACACCTTCTCATAGAACGTCTGGCACACCTCATAGAACGTCTGGCACACCCTCTCATAGAACGTCTGGCACACCTTCTCATAGAACGTCTGGCACACCTCATAGAACGTCTGGCACACCCTCTCATAGAACGTTTGGCACACCCTCTCATAGAACGTCTGGCACACCTTCTCATAGAACGTCTGGCACACCTCATAGAACGTCTGGCACACCCTCTCATAGAACGTCTGGCACACCTCATAGAACGTCTGGCACACCTTCTCATAGAACGTCTGGCACACCTCATAGAACGTCTGGCACACCCTCTCATAGAACGTCTGGCACACCTCATAGAACGTCTGGCACACCCTCTCACAGAACGTCTGGCACACCCTCTCATAGAACATCTAGCACACCTCAAAGTACATCTAGCACACCTCAAAGAACATTTTGCATACCTCAAAAAACGTCTGGCACACCTCAAAGAACGTCTGGCACACCTCAAAGAACATCTGGCACACCTCAAAGAACGTCTGGCACACCTCAAAGAACATCTGGCACACCTCAAAGAACGTCTGGCACACCTCAAAGAACATCTGGCACACCTCAAAGAACGTCTGGCACACCTCAAAGAACATCTGGCACAACTCAAAGAACGTCAGGCACACCTCAAAGAACATATGGCACACGACAAAGAACGTCTGGCACACCTCGAAGAACGTCAGGTACACCTCAAAGAACGTCTGGCACACTTCAAAGAACATCAAGCACACCTCAAAGAACGTCTGGCACACCTCAAAGAACGTCTGGCACACCTCAAAGAACGTCTGGCACACCTCAAAGAACTTCAGGCACACCTCAAAGAACGTCTGGCACACCTCAAAGAACGTCTGGCACACCTCAAAGAACATCTGGCACAACTCAAAGAACGTCAGGCACACCTCAAAGAACATCTGGCACACGACAAAGAACGTATGGCACACCTCGAAGAACGTCAGGCACACCTCAAAGAACGTCTGACACACTTCAAAGAATATCAAGCCCACCTCAAAGAACGTCTGGCACACCTCAAAGAACGTCTGGCACACCTCAAAGAACGTCTGGCACACCTCAAAGAACTTCAGGCACACCTCAAAGAACGTCTGGCACACCTCAAAGAACGTCTGGCACACCTCAAAGAACGTCTGGCACACCTCAAAGAACGTCTGGCACACCTCAAAGAACGTCAAGCACACCTCAAAGAACGTCTGGCACCCCTCAAAGAACGTCTGGCACACCCTCTCATAGAACGTCCGGGACAAAAACTAGCCGCTACCATCCACAGGATAGATATGAGGTGCACAATAAACTAGCACAACCATCCACAGGATGTATATGGAGTACACAGTAAACTAGCCACTACTATCCATAGGATGGATATGAGGTGCACAATAAACTAGCCACAACCATCCACAGGATGTATATGGAGTACACAGTAAACTAGCCACTACTATCCATAGGATGGATATGAGGTGCACAATAAACTAGCCACAACCATCCACAGGATGTATATGGAGTACACAGTAAACTAGCCACTACCATCCATAGGATGGGTATGAGGTGAACAATAAACTAGCCACTTTGGTGGCAAAATATAAAAAAAAATCTACGTGTACGGATTCATAATTAGTTGTTTACGCTTCAGAACACCGCCCTGAGGCTTGTTGTGACCCCGCGGGTGAGACTTGTGGACACATACATAAAACAATGCAGAACAGCAGTGACATAAGACATTGTGTAACATCACCTTGAGACAGGAACAATGCTAAGCATCTTTTCCCCGGGCACCACACGTGGTCATGTCAGTCACTAGGCATCCCACACGTGGTCACGTCAGTCACTAGGCACCCCACAGTGGTCATGTCAATCACTAGGCACTTCGCATGTGGTCATGTCAGTCACTAGGCACCACACGTGGTCACGTAAGTCACAATAGAACCGAGAGTGGTGTTCTCTTTTGTTTTTTTCTAAAGGTTCTCAGAATTTTCAGGTTCTGCTTTCCTGGAACACCATTGTCTCAAAATCTGAGAAAGGAATTACTGAGAATAATTTGCACTCCGAGTGTCGATCCCAAGAGTAACCACTTTTTTTTTTTTAATCTTACCTTCCTCCGCGGTACCTGAGAACGCTGCTTGCTTACATAAGAAAACCAGTTACATCACCGCCACTCTCACCTTCACCATTATCAACGACATTACTAGGTCTGAGAAGGTTAACACGAGCCCCAAGAAGAAGAACGCAGGCATCATTCCCTGTAGTAGCTGTGATAAAGTACAAGTGGGCGAGACGGCTACGGATTTGTCCAGACTCGTTTACAAACACGCCAGTGACACCACCTGATATTGACATCGTAACCCAGGGCGAGCATGGTTCTACGTGAAGAAGAAACATGAGAAAATATCTTGAACTAGCACTCATCCATATCACAAAACACCATTAGGCAGCAGCAGGGAAGGCTGCAGTTGGTGTAAATGAGTATATCAACTGAGTAACATGTAATGTTCCTCAGCTGATATACTCAGTTTCCCACACTACTGCACTGCTTTCCTCACAGTGTTCACTCTTCTCCTGGCCGAGACACTGACTACCTCGAATACTTTTTTCTCCAAGATTGATGGACTGCTTACATCATCTTTATTTCACTACTACTGTTCCCTCTATATTTGACTGAAGAAGCTTACTGTGTAGGCGAAACGTCTCATCAATAAAGATCCTAACTGTTGCACATATATCTTAATCAACGCTTACCATACATTCTCTATAGGACTGAAACGTTGTCTCGGCATAGATAGATTTCCATTCTAGCGTAGTGATGACACAGTAACCGGGTTATCACATAGCTAAGACCAACGTCACTAGAAATGTCATCTCTTCTGAAAAATACCATCACAAACTGATAACTGCTAAGTAGAGGATGGTGGAGCTCATTATCCTCACAAACACTGCTAAATAGGAAATGGTGGACCTCATTATCCTCACAAACACTGCTAAATAGGGAATGGGAGATATTACGTACACAGGTAACAGAATGGTCTGTAACTGGTCATAATGGATTTTTGGAGCAAAACAAACTCAGCAGTAATATTTAACTTGTATTTCCTTCACCAGATATGTATACAATTATGTACAGGAGTTGAATATAAGTGTACCACACGGTAACAAAGAATGGCAAAACAGAAGCCAAAGACAGTGAGAAAGAGAGAGAAAGAGAGAGAGAGAGAGAGAGAGAGAGAGAGAGAGAGAGAAAGAGAGAGAGAGCACCGTAATCAACCAGCAGCTAAGCAAGTCTGGCAAATGCTTGTTTAATGGGTTTATATGGTAGTATGGTAGCGGGGTGTAAATGATACGTCTTCGGAAACTTCTTAGTTTATTGTTAAGTCGTGGTGGGTACACAGGCTTGTGTGTTTGCCCATGGCCCGGGAGGGCCATCCCACGAGAGAGAGCTAGGGAGTAAGGCCTTGTGTCTTGCTGCTAGGCCGCTGTGTGAGTGAGCGCGAGGCAAGGGCAGACAGGCTGGCGTGCCTACCGAGAGGCCTGTCTACAGAGGGCAGCATCTGAGTGGCGTGAAATATGAACTAAGCTGGCAGACAGCATGGGCTGTCTGTGCAGACAGTACAGGCTGTCTACATACGCTCGGCCACCTACCGCGTGTCGTCCCGACGCGACGATACTGGTGGTAAAAGGAACTCGGTCTCTCTCTCGTAGGAACAGGGCACAGAACACAGAATAAAAACATATATATACATATGGACATGGGAAAAAAAACTTCCTACAGGGAGGGAAGAAAAAAACATGTGGGGTGTGCTAAACATCATGGTCATAGGCAGTGAGCGTCGAAGGGCATCACTGCACGCCTTCCTGCGTCTGGACAGATACTGCAACACAGGAGACATAGCTGCGGCTGAGCTGTGACGTAACAGGGTACGGTCTCCTCTGGAACGGTGAAGCAGTCATCGTAGGAGTCGCTGCAGGTTTTCACTCAACCTGGGGCACGACATGCTGGTGCCCTCGAGTGAGGCGTCGACAAAACTCGGCAACTGGGCAGGACTTCTGGCAAGCGACTCAGGAGGACACTTCTCGACTGGTACTGTCGCTGGGCTGTCACTGCCGGCGAGCGTGGAGCAAGTTGTGGAGCGAGTCGTGGCAGAGACGACTGGGCGAAACATCTGGGAGTCGTAACATCATACACCAGACTGCAGTGAGAGAGCTAGCAGTCAAAGTGACATCTTCTTTGTGCAGGCTGCTCACTGAAGCTTGTGACACGAGGCTGACACAGCGCCTGCCGACAGGGCTAACTGCGGCTTGGCGAGTATCATTCTCTGGGCAGTTGGAGTTATAGCAGAGGTTAGTCTAAGCATCCCCAGACTTGTTTCTCTACATATAACTGCACTCTGAAGGTCTGGAGGTGAAGTGAAACGAATCTCGATGGGAATCATAGCAGGTACGATTCTGCAGAACATCACGAGCGACGAGCATAAAAGCTTTCTGTACAAGAGGGCTCGGTCACTCGGGGCTGTCTGATAGCTGTCAAACACACTGGTCACACGAGTGACTTAACACAGTGGTGCTCGGGGCAAGGGCCGGCAGGCTGGCGTGCCCACCGAGAGGCCTGTCTACAGAGGGCAGCATCTGAGTGGCGCGAAATATGAACTAAGCTGGCAGACAGCATGGGCTGTCTGTGCAGACAGTACAGGCTGTCTACATGCTGACCGCGAGTGAACCACATTGCCTCAGCATTTGGTGGGCTCGCCTGTGATTGGACAATGAACCAAGGTACTGATTTAGCGATGGGTACCCTAAAAAATTGTTAAACCTGTAGCACTCGGTTCGCTGGTTGGGAGGCAGTCTATATGGGAGTGTGTACATACGCCGAATTGTAACATACTCTTTGCATGCCACAGGGGACCTCATTATCCTCACAAACACTGCTAAGTAGGGGATGGGGGACCTCATTATCCTCACAAACACTGCTAAGTAGGAAATGGGGCAGGGAGGAGACTTCGTCTGCGTTACTTCTTATCCAACAGTAATTATCTGTCTTAAAAACCACGACGGAAATGGCTACCTGTCCGCCCACTGTGATGGGTCGGGAAGGGGGAGGAGTGGGGAAGATGAGATAAGAAGAGATGAGGAGAAGAGGGAGAGGAAGGGGAAGAAGAATCAGGGAAAAAGAAGAGGGGGAGTAAGGGTAGAAAAACATAAAACGTTAAAGGAGAGAAAGAGAGGAGCGAAGGAGGGGAGAGGATAAATAGGATGAGGCGAAAACTGGAAACCCACAGAAGTGTATGTAAACCCACAGCAGTGCAGAAGTGGTCTACACGACTGTTCAACAGCCTCCCACCAGGCATAGGGGGAATTACCAACAGACTGCTGGCTGCCTTCAAGAGAGAGCTGGACAAAGTCAGTGCCGAATCAGCCGGGCTGTGGTTCGTACGTTGGAGAATGTACGGCCAGCAGTAACAGCCTGTTTGATCAGACCCTGATCCACCGGGAGGCCTGGTCGTGGACCGGACTGCGGGGGCGTTGATCCCTGGAATAGGTAGGTAGGTAGGTAGACGGAGATGGTTGATGCATTTGACAAATGTGACAATGGGGTGATAGCATATAAAATAAATTCAGTAATATATAACATGGAAAGTAAACCAATAGATTTACAATTTTCTAACGAAGAGTCTGAGTAAACACAAAGTGAAATCAAGTGTTTGCAATGTAAGCAAAAACTCAGGAGCCCCAAGGCGTGGTACTGGCGCCACTCATGTTTTCATAGCAGAGAACGAGAGAAAAAGACAAATCACACAGCTTTGAATCATCCTTTGCAGAGAGTGCAAAAATTAACGTGAACGTCACCAGTGTAGGGGACACCTAGAAGTTGCAAGAGGATGTGAAGAAAGTCTTCAAGTGGAGGGTGGAATACTTCTTCATGTGTAATGAGAGCAAATATCAGTTGCTGAGATATGGTGAGGCAGTGTTACCCTGGCAGTGTTAACACACTTGCTAGTGTTACCCTGGCAGTGTTGACACACCTGCTAGTGTTACTCTGGTAGTGTTGACACACCTGCTAGTGTTACCCTGGCAGTGTTGACACACCTGCTAGTGTTACTCTGGTAGTGTTGACACACCTGCTAGTGTTACTCTGGTAGTGTTGACACACCTGCTAGTGTTACTCTGGTAGTGTTGACACACCTGCTAGTGTTACTCTGGTAGTGTTGGCACACCTGCTAGTGTTACTCTGATAGTGTTGACACACTTGCTACTGTTACCCTGGCAGTGTTGACACACCTGCTAGTGTTACTCTGGTAGTGTTGACACACCTGCTAGTGTTACTCTGGTAGTGTTGACACACCTGCTAGTGTTACTCTGGTAGTGTTGACACACCTGCTAGTGTTACTCTGGTAGTGTTGACACACCTGCTAGTGTTACTCTGGTAGTGTTGACACACTGCTAGTGTTACTCTGGTAGTGTTGACACACCTGCTAGTGTTACTCTGGTAGTGTTGACACACCTGCTAGTGTTACTCTGGTAGTGTTGACACACCTGCTAGTGTTACTCTGGTAGTGTTGACACACCTGCTAGTGTTACTCTGGTAGTGTTGACACACCTGCTAGTGTTACTCTGGTAGTGTTGACACACCTGCTAGTGTTACCCTGGCAGTGTTGACACACCTGCTAGTGTTACTCTGGTAGTGTTGACACACCTGCTAGTGTTACTCTGGTAGTGTTGACACACCTGCTAGTGTTACTCTGGTAGTGTTGACACACCTGCTAGTGTTACTCTGGTAGTGTTGACACACCTGCTAGTGTTACTCTGGTAGTGTTGACACACCTGCTAGTGTTACTCTGGTAGTGTTGACACACCTGCTAGTGTTACTCTGGTAGTGTTGACACACCTGCTAGTGTTACTCTGGTAGTGTTGACACACCTGCTAGTGTTACTCTGGTAGTGTTGACACACCTGCTAGTGTTACTCTGGTAGTGTTGACACACCTGCTAGTGTTACTCTGGTAGTGTTGACACACCTGCTAGTGTTACCCTGGCAGTGTTGACACACCTGCTAGTGTTACTCTGGTAGTGTTGACACACCTGCTAGTGTTACTCTGGTAGTGTTGACACACCTGCTAGTGTTACCCTGGCAGTGTTGACACACCTGCTAGTGTTACTCTGGTAGTGTTGACACACCTGCTAGTGTTACTCTGGTAGTGTTGACACACCTGCTAGTGTTACTCTGGAAGTGTTGACGAACACCTGTGACTTAACCTGATTCCTCCTTTTCTTCTTCTCTCCCTTCCCCTTTCCTCTTTCATTTTTCTTCTTCTGCCTTGGGTATTTATTCCTTCATTAATTAATTAATTAATTAATTAATTAATTATTTTATTTCCCTCCCCTCTGTGTTCTTGCTCTTACCCTCTGTGGGCACCTAGCTCCCCTGTGGGCACCTAGCTCCCTTGTGGGCACCTAGCTCCCTTGTGGGCACCTAGCTCCCTTGTGGGCACCTAGCTCCCCTGTGGGCACCTAGCTCCCTTGTGGGCACCTAGCTCCCCTGTGGGCACCTAGCTCCCTTGTGGGCACCTAGCTCCCCTGTGGGCACCTAGCTCCCTTGTGGGCACCTAGCTCCCTTGTGGGCACCTAGCTCCCTTGTGGGCACCTAGCTCCCTTGTGGGCACCTAGCTCCCTTGTGGGCACCTAGCTCCCTTTTGGGCACCTAGCTCCCTTGTGGGCACCTAGCTCCCTTGCAGTGCTCCTTTCTCTTAGTATTTGACTGGCTCCTCCTCCTCCATACTACCTTCCCCACTACTACTACCTTCTACCTCCGCTACTACCACTACCTCCTCCTGCCTACATATACTCCCTCCTTCTCTCCTTTTCGTTAGTGTGACTTTGTAAATGGTCTAAGTCGGACCGAAATGTCGTCGTAAGCTCCTCTCTTCTATGTGCGGATTATTTGTGTATCGTTCTAGTCACGGTATTGTGCCTTTTTGTTATTTACCTTCTAGTGTTACTCTGGTAGTGTTGACACACCTGTTAGAGTTACCCTGGCAGTGTTGACACACCTGGTAGTGTTGACACACCTGTTAGTGTTTCTCTGGTAGTGTTGACACAGCTGCTAGTGTTACCCTGGTAGTGTTGACACACCTGTTAGAGTTACCCTGGCAGTGTTGACACACCTGGTAGTGTTGACACACCTGTTAGTGTTTCTCTGGTAGTGTTGACACAGCTGCTAGTGTTACTTTGGTAGTGTTGACACACCTGTTAGTGTTTCTCTGGTAATGTTGACACAGCTGCTAGTGCTACTCTGGAAGTGTTGACACACCTGCTAATACTGTTCTGGCAGTATTGTTGCAGAGTTGCTGAGGCTGGATCAGAAACAGGTTCTTGGTATGGTACTATGGTGGTGCATGCACTGCCCTGGACCCTGGTTCATGGCTGGAGCAGCCAGTCTCGCACCACCGGGTGCAGTTTTCAACGTTCCTTGCTCGTGCTCATCTTCCTCGTTGCCAGACGTGTCTTTTGTTTTTTTGTGGTTAAATACCCGGTGGTCGTTGACTGAAAACTGTACTCCAGCTACTGCACCAGCTGTACTCCAGCTACTGCACCAGCTGTACTCCAGCTGCTGCATCAGCTGTTTTCAGTCAATACTAACACCACCTGAAGAAGTTTTTATTTAGTTTTTGGGTACGCAGTTTTTTCTTACGAAGGCACTGAGGGCAGCTAGATGTTATAGGCACATAAAAAACGTACATTATGTAAATTTCGCCGGGTCACCAACTGGACAAGACCCGGCCCGGGACAAATACCAGCGGACAACATCAAGTATCAAGTATGTAAATTTAAGCTTGGTTAAGCCGGTGTGACTTAGTTCCCTCGAGGATCCTGTCAGACTGCATAGTTATACAAAAATAAATTGATAAGATCACTGAATGAATTGCGAGCATTTTTTAACAATTCAAGAAATCAGTATGATCCCTGGAAGGTGTGTTCATTTAATATCACATACCTGCAAGCCCCTCCCAAGGAGGTCATTGCTAGTAATCTTTTCCTTAAATCACTTGTTAAAGCAACTGCTCAAGAAGAAATTTCTCGCCTGGCTGGTAGTAATAAGTTATCACAAGTTATATACACTGATGGATCTAAACAGGAGTCTTCTGGCAGGGCTGCATCTGCTCTTGTTGCCACCTCCCTAGCTAAGAACCATAATAAATTTGGGCATCAAAATGGTATACAATACCGACAGGTTGTTAGGTAAGACACATATGCAACAGTTAGGCAACTTTATTCCGAAACGTTTCGCCTACACAGTAGGCTTCTTCAGTCGAATACAGAAAGTAGGCAGGAACAGTAGAGAAGTGAAGACGATGTAATCAGTCCATCACCCTTTAAGTCGTAGAATTTTGAGGTTGTCAGAAAACACCTTGGACAACCTTTTCAAGTGAGAATTGTAATAAAGTTGGTAGAATTACCGACAATATGTAAAGTAAAAGGACACAAGTGCAACTAATGTGACATTTTATTGTGGCAACGTTTCGCTCTCCAGGAGCTTTATCAAGCCATTACAAACAATACATGGACACAGAGGGTATATATAGGCTCAGAGTGAGGTGCAATACTAGTGAGGTACCATTTCGATGTTCACTAGTGGTGGTAGTAGTAGTAGTAGTAGTGACAAAAGTAATACAATGTGGTAGAGCAATTAATTCGTACATGAGAAAAAGGATATAAAAGCTATTACTTGGGTAACATAAAAATAGGTTGGACAAATATAGGCTGGAAAGAGGCAGCTTGTTTCAGTGTTCACTCCTTGTATGTGCTTGTGTAGTATAACAGGAGAGACTATGTGATGGCAGGGTTTACTGTTTTCAGGAGGATTCTTGCTAAGACTTCGGAGATGGTGAAACTGCCGTTGTTTTGTTTAATTGTATTCGAAACAGCGATCAGTGGTGATTCGAGGCACTTGCGTCTACGGAAATTAGTTTCTTTGATCACTAATTGGGCGTCTCTGAATTTCATGAGATGATTGGTGGAATTTCGGTGTTGTACACAGGCGTTGTTCAAGTTATCGTTCCTACATGCGTAAATGTGTTCATTGAGGCGGGTGTCGAGGTTTCTTGCTGTTTCACCTACGTAAATCTTGTCACAGCCTCCACAGCCTCCACGTCACTTGGTTACGTTACGTGGACGACGTCCTCGTAATAACTCCCAAACGTTTTGATGTAGGGGATCTTCAGGCAAGGCTCAACGCAGTTGAACCGGCGATCCAGTTTACACTAGAAGAAGTGTCCAATGACAAGCTACCTTTCCTCGACGTCCTCATTCACAAAGTAGACAACAACCTAAGATTTCAAGTTTATCGGAAACCCACCAATAAAAATGATCTCACACACTTCTATTCCAGTCAATATACCAAGACCAAAAGAGGCATCATCATCGGGTTTTTCCTAAGAGCATACCGAATTTGTAGTCCTGAGTTTCTTGACGAGGAATGTACATACATTCACCAAACATTCACTGAGTAACATTTTCCTTCTTTTTTCATCGAAGACTGCAAGAAAAGAGCTCTTCAGATCATTAATTCTCCACGCACCAACACCACTCCCAACAAAGTTATAATTCTTCCCAACAGCCAGGTTGCACTGAACGTCTCAAAAGTACTTTCACAAGCTAACACCAGAGTCGCCATCGCTTCTAGCACTTCAATAAAGGATCTAACCAGGACAAAATCCAAGCATCACGAACCAGTCAATGCAGGAGTTTACACTATACCCTGTGGAGGCTGTGACAAGATTTACGTAGGTGAAACAGCAAGAAACCTCGACACCCGCCTCAATGAACACATTTACGCATGTAGGAACGATAACTTGAACAACGCCTGTGTACAACACCGAAATTCCACCAATCATCTCATGAAATTCAGAGACGCCCAATTAGTGATCAAAGAAACTAATTTCCGTAGCCGCAAGTGCCTCGAATCACCACTGATCGCTGTTTCGAATACAATTAAACAAAACAACGGCAGTTTCACCATCTCCGAAGTCTTAGCAAGAATCCTCCTGAAAACAGTAAACCCTGCCATCACATAGTCTCTCCTGTTATACTACACAAGCACATACAAGGAGTGAACACTGAAACAAGCTGCCTCTTCCCAGCCTATATTTGTCCAACCTATTTTTATGTTACCCAAGTAATAGCTTTTATATCCTTTTTCTCATGTACGAATTAATTGCTCTACCATATTGTATTACTTTTGTCACTACTACTACTTCTACTACCACCACTAGTGAACATCGAAATGGTACCTCACTAGTATTGCACCTCACTCTGAGCCTTTATATACCCTCTGTGTCCATGTATGGCTTGTAATGGCTTGATAAAGCTCCTGGAGAGCGAAACGTTGCCACAATAAAATGTCACATTAGTTGCACTTGTTTCCTTTTACTTTATAAGTGAGAATTGTTGGATCTGAGAAGGACATGAACTCTCAGTGGCTACATTCTCACTTGCACCTCTCCTTCCGACAGTATTTAAGTCTCTGCACTGTCGCTTGATCTTCAGATGGTTCCTGACTATGGAACTGAACTTCTCCAGGCTAAGGGACTGACAACCTCAAAATTCTACGACTTCAAGGGTGATGGACTAATTACATCGTCTTCACATCTCTACTGTTCCTGCCTACTTTCTGTATTCGACTGAAGAAGCCTACTGTGTAGGCGAAACGTTTCGGAATAAAGTTGCCATAATAAATTTGTTGAGTTAGGCGTAAGAATAAACAACTTGGCGTCTACACTGCAAACTGAATTGTGTGCCATCCTAGTGGCACTAAAGCTAACATATGACACTGAGCTTGACTGCATCATCATTACTGATTCTATGTCGTCACTGAAGGGTCTTGGCTCACATAGTGATTCTAACAACATGATCATTGGAGAAGCCAGGTATAGATACTCAAAAATGATCCGGGAAAAAGGAATTAATGTACAACTGTTATGGATCCCGTCACACATTGTATTACTCCTTCATGATAAAGTTGATATGTTAGTCAAGAAGAGTTCCCAGAAGGTGAATATAGAATATAACTTTGGTATATCTGTGTCTAGCATTAGGAATAATATTAGGAGAGAAGTGAATAATGAAACTGAATGTTACAGGAATGCAATTAGAAGCCTGAGTAGATCTATAACCCACTATGATAACATGAACATAGATAAGTATGTTTATGGAGCAACTTGTAATGTGAACAGACTGACTGATGTTGTAGTAGCCAGGCTGAGGCTTGGTTACAAGTACTTCTGGCAGAATGGCAGACACACAGATGATGATCAAACCAAATGCAAAGTATGTGGTCAGGCCTACGAACATAATATGCCTAACTTTCCACTTATCGAGGAATATAGAGACAGACAGTATAATAACCTATGTGACATATCAAGATATCTTATTAATGAAAATAAGACACTAGATATACTAAGCAAATTTCCTAAATTTGCTTGTAACAGATAGGTGAACTATTATTTATTTATTTTATTATCACACTGGCCGATTCCCACTAAGGCAGGGTGGCCCGAAAAAGAAAAACTTTCACCATCATTCACTCCATCACTGTCTTGCCAGAAGGGTGCTCTACACTACAGTTTTTAAACTGCAACAATAACACCCCTCCTTCAGAGTGCAGGCACTGTACTTCCCATCTCCAGGACTCAAGTCCGGCCTGCCAGTTTCCCTGAACCCCTTCATAAATGTTACTTATCTCACACTCCAACAGCACGTCAAGTATTAAAAACCATTTGTCTCCATTCACTCCTATCAAACACGCTCACGCATGCCTGCTGGAAGTCCAAGCCCCTCGCACACAAAACCTCCTTTACCCCCTCCCTCCAACCTTTCCTAGGCCGACCCCTACCCCGCCTTCCTTCCACTACAGACTGATACACTATTGAAGTCATTCTGTTTCGCTCCATTCTCTCTACATGTCCGAACCACCTCAACAACCCTTCCTCAGCCCTCTGGACAACAGTTTTGGTAATCCCGCACCTCCTCCTAACTTCCAAACTACGAATTCTCTGCATTATATTCACACCACACATTGCCCTCAGACATGACATCTCCACTGCCTCCAGCCTTCTCCTCGCTGCAACATTCATCATCCATGCTTCACACCCATATAAGAGCGTTGGTAAAACTATACTCTCATACATTCCCCTCTTTGCCTCCAAGGACAAAGTTCTTTGTCTCCACAGACTCCTAAGTGCACCACTCACCCTTTTCCCCTCATCAATTCTATGATTCACCTCATCCTTCATAGACCCATCCGCTGACACGTCCACTCCCAGATATCTGAATACATTCACCTCCTCCATACTCTCTCCCTCCAATCTGATATCCAATCTTTCATCACCTAATCTTTTTGTTATCCTCATAACCTTACTCTTTCCTGTATTCACTTTTAATTTTCTTCTTTTGCATACCCTACCAAATTCATCCACCAATCTCTGCAACTTCTCTTCAGAATCTCCCAAGAGCACAGTGTCATCAGCAAAGAGCAACTGTGACAACTCCCACTTTGTGTGTGATTCTTTATCTTTTAACTCCACGCCTCTTGCCAAGACCCTCGCATTTACTTCTCTTACAACCCCATCTATAAATATATTAAACAGCCACGGTGACATCACACATCCTTGTCTAAGGCCTACTTTTACTGGGAAATAATTTCCCTCTTTCCTACATACTCTAACTTGAGCCTCACTATCCTTGTAAAAACTCTCCACTGCTTTCAGTAACCTACCTCCTACACCATACACCTGCAACATCTGCCACATTGCCCCCCTATCCACACTGTCATACGCCTTTTCCAAATCCATAAATGCCACAAAGACCTCTTTAGCCTTATCTAAATATTGTTCACTATATGTTTCACTGTAAACACCTGGTCCACACACCCTCTACCTTTCCTAAAGCCTCCTTGTTCATCTGCTATCCTATTCTCCGTCTTACTCTTAATTTTTTCAATAATAACTCTACCATACACTTTACCAGGTATACTCAACAGACTTTTCCCCCTATAATTTTTGCACTCTCTTTTGTCCCCTTTGCCTTTATACAATGGAACTATGCATGCTCTCTGCCAATCCCTAGGTACCTTACCCTCTTCCATACATTTATTAAATAATTGCACCAACCACTCCAAAACTATATCCCCACCTGCTTTTAACATTTCTATCTTTATCCCATCAATCCCGGCTGCCTTACCCTCTTTCATTTTACCTACTGCCTCACGAACTTCCCCCACACTCACAACTGGCTCTTCCTCACTCCTACAAGATGTTATTCCTCCTTGCCCTATACACGAAATCACTATAGACATAAATCCAAATATACTCCTGTTAACCCTTTTGGGGCCTAGTTCCTAGGCCTTTTGTGTATCCGTATGCTCTTGTGTTACCGTCCACAGGATGGATATGAGGTGCACAATAAACCAGCCACTTCGGTGACAAAATCTAGTATGATCCTTTTCTGTAGCTTCATTCGTGAGGTGTTGTTTGGTTCTCAGCTTAAATTGTCTTGATACGACACTGACCTTGACAAGATCACGAAACCTTTTTTGATATTTTGACGCTGGGTAATGAGGTGCTTGAGGTCTGGCCAGTGACTGTGGGTAACAGGGGTCGAATCTTGGCTCCTGGTCCCGAATCTTCACTAACGAGCTTTCATACTCTATTCCTGATCTCATGGGCGATCATACCTACTCCCTAAACTCTGTATGAACTTTTGTTAACTTGTATGTCATAAATTGTAGTTCAGGGAAACTGATTAGAACGTGTAGTGTATGCAACAAGCTTAATTAATTCAGAGGAATATATTTATTATACCCAGGGTATATTCAGTATATATATATATATATATATATATACCATTTGTCTCCATTCACTCCTATCAAACACGCTCACGCATGCCTGCTGGAAGTCCAAGCCCCTCGCACACAAAACCTCCTTTACCCCCTCCCTCCAACCCTTCCTAGGCCGACCCCTACCCCGCCTTCCTTCCACTACAGACTGATACACTCTTGAAGTCATTCTGTTTCGCTCCATTCTCTCTACATGTCCGAACCACCTCAACAACCCTTCCTCAGCCCTCTGGACAACAGTTTTGGTAATCCCGCACCTCCTCCTAACTTCCAAACTACGAATTCTCTGCATTATATTCACACCACACATTGCCCTCAGACATGACATCTCCACTGCCTCCAGCCTTCTCCTCGCTGCAACATTCATCACCCACGCTTCACACCCATATAAGAGAGTTGGTACAACTATACTCTCATACATTCCCCTCTTTGCCTCCAAGGACAAAGTTCTTTGTCTCCACAGACTCCTAAGTGCACCACTCACTCTTTTTCCCTCATCAATTCTATGATTCACCTCATCTTTCATAGACCCATCCGCTGACACGTCCACTCCCAAATATCTGAATACGTTCACCTCCTCCATACTCTCTCCCTCCAATCTGATATTCAATCTTTCATCACCTAATCTTTTTGTTATCCTCATAACCTTACTCTTTCCTGTATTCACCTTTAATTTTCTTCTTTTGCACACCCTACCAAATTCATCCACCAATCTCTGCAACTTCTCTTCAGAATCTCCCAAGAGCACAGTGTCATCAGCAAAGAGCAGCTGTGACAACTCCCACTTTGTGTGTGATTCTTTATCTTTTAACTCCACGCCTCTTGCCAAGACCCTCGCATTTACCTCTCTTACAACCCCATCTATAAATATATTAAACAACCACGGTGACATCACACATCCTTGTCTAAGGCCTACTTTTACTGGGAAAAAATTTCCCTCTTTCCTACATACTCTAACTTGAGCCTCACTATCCTCGTAAAAACTCTTCACTGCTTTCAGTAACCTACCTCCTACACCATACACTTGCAACATCTGCCACATTGCCCCCCTATCCACCCTGTCATACGCCTTTTCCAAATCCATAAATGCCACAAAGACCTCTTTAGCCTTATCTAAATACTGTTCACTTATATGTTTCACTGTAAACACCTGGTCCACACACCCCCTACCTTTCCTAAAGCCTCCTTGTTCATCTGCTATCCTATTCTCCGTCTTACTCTTAATTCTTTCAATTATAACTCTACCATACACTTTACCAGGTACACTCAACAGACTTATCCCCCTATAATTTTTGCACTCTCTTTTATCCCCTTTGCCTTTATACAAAGGAACTATGCATGCTCTCTGCCAATCCCTAGGTACCTTACCCTCTTCCATACATTTATTAAATAATTGCACCAACCACTCCAAAACTATATCCCCACCTGCTTTTAACATTTCTATCTTTATCCCATCAATCCCGGCTGCCTTACCCCCTTTCATTTTACCTACTGCCTCACGAACTTCCCCCACACTCACAACTGGCTCTTCCTCACTCCTACAAGATGTTATTCCTCCTTGCCCTATACACGAAATCACAGCTTCCCTATCTTCATCAACATTTAACAATTCCTCAAAATATTCCTTCCATCTTCCCAATACCTCTAACTCTCCATTTAATAACTCTCCTCTCCTATTTTTAACTGACAAATCCATTTGTTCTCTAGGCTTTCTTAACTTGTTAATCTCACTCCAAAACTTTTTCTTATTTTCAACAAAATTTGTTGATAACATCTCACCCACTCTCTCATTTGCTCTCTTTTTACATTGCTTCACCACTCTCTTAACTTCTCTCTTTTTCTCCATATACTCTTCCCTCCTTGCATCACTTCTACTTTGTAAAAACTTCTCATATGCTAACTTTTTCTCCCTTACTACTCTCTTTACATCATCATTCCACCAATCGCTCCTCTTCCCTCCTGCACCCACTTTCCTGTAACCACAAACTTCTGCTGAACACTCTAACACTACATTTTTAAACCTACCCCATACCTCTTCGACCCCATTGCCTATGCTCTCATTAGCCCATCTATCCTCCAATAGCTGTTTATATCTTACCCTAACTGCCTCCTCTTTTAGTTTATAAACCTTCACCTCTCTCTTCCCTGATGCTTCTATTCTCCTTGTATCCCATCTACCTTTTACTCTCAGTGTAGCTACAACTAGAAAGTGATCTGATATATCTGTGGCCCCTCTATAAACATGTACATCCTGAAGTCTACTCAACAGTCTTTTATCTACCAATACATAATCCAACAAACTACTGTCATTTCGCCCTACATCATATCGTGTATACTTATTTATCCTCTTTTTCTTAAAATATGTATTACCTATAACTAAACCCCTTTCTATACAAAGTTCAATCAAAGGGCTCCCATTATCATTTACACCTGGCACCCCAAACTTACCTACCACACCCTCTCTAAAAGTTTCTCCTACTTTAGCATTCAAGTCCCCTACCACAATTACTCTCTCACTTGGTTCAAAGGCTCCTATACATTCACTTAACATCTCCCAAAATCTCTCTCTCTCCTCTGCATTCCTCTCTTCTCCAGGTGCATACACGCTTATTATGACCCACTTCTCACATCCAACCTTTACTTTAATCCACATAATTCTTGAATTTACACATTCATATTCTCTTTTCTCCTTCCATAACTGATCATTTAACATTACTGCTACCCCTTCCTTTGCTCTAACTCTCTCAGATACTCCAGATTTAATCCCATTTATTTCCCCCCACTGAAACTCTCCTACCCCCTTCAGCTTTGTTTCGCTTAGGGCCAGGACATCCAACTTCTTTTCATTCATAACATCAGCAATCATCTGTTTCTTGTCATCCGCACTACATCCACGCACATTTAAGCAACCCAGTTTTATAAAGTTTTTCTTCTTCTCTTTTTTAGTAATTGTATACAGGAGAAGGGGTTACTAGCCCATTGCTCCCGGCATTTTAGTCGCCTCATACGACACGCATGGCTTACGGAGGAAAGATTCTTTTCCACTTCCCCATGGACAATAGAAGAAATAAAAAAGAACAAGAGCTATTTAGAAAAAGGAGAAAAGCCTAGATGTATGTATATATATATATGCATGTGCGTGTCTGTGAAGTGTGACCAAAGTGTAAGTAGGAGTAGCAAGATATCCCTGTTATCTTAGCGTGTTTATGAGACAGAAAAAGAAACCAGCAATCCTACCATCATGCAAAACAATTACAGGTTTTTGTTTCACAGTCATCTGGCAGGACGGTAGTACTTCCCTGGGTGGTTGCTGTCTACCAACCTACTACCTATATATATATATATATATATATATATATATATATATATATATATATATATATATATATATATATATATATATATATATATATATATATTTATATTCCTATTAAGACACACAGTAGTTAGGTGCTCCTGCGGTCCACCTAACTACTGTGTGTCTTAATAGGATGGATCCCGTAGCTCGATAGCTAACGCACTCAGGTCACACACTGAGGTCCGGAGTTCAAATCTCCGGTACGGCTGGAAAACATTAGGGACGTGTTTCTATAAGACACCTGCTGTCCATGTTCACCCATCAGTATAAAATGGGTACCTAGGTGTTAGTGGACTGGTGTGGGTTGCATCCTGGGACAAAACTGACCTAATTTACCCGAAATGCTCTGCATAACAAAGGGCTTTCTATATAGTAGTATGTCATTGATGTCAGCTAGGACTGTATACCTTGTACATGTACTTGTAGAATTAAAGATTTTCTTTATTTATTTTCTTAATTAACAAGAGGACAACACAGCTGGAGATCAAGGAAGACAGACGTCATGGCCTCTTTCTTTCCCAGACACTCTCACCTTAAAAAATGCGGTGGCGGTCCCCTGACCCTTTTGCCACCCAGGCCTCCCGGGCCACCCAGGCCTCCCTGACTACCATGGTACCATGGCCACTCTACCTCCATGGCCTCCCCCTGCCCCTGGTGGGCTGAACAATGTCCTGTCTAGACGCACCTCCCTCTGCCCTCTGGAATGTCTAGACGGAGAGACACGACGAGATAATTCCTGAGACTGGTCACTCTTGATGATTCCTGAGACTGGTCACTTGATGATTCCAGGGACTGGTCACTCTTGATGATTCCTGAGACTGGTCACTCTTGATGATTCCTGAGACTGGTCACTTGATGATTCCAGGGACTGGTCACTTGATGATTCCTGAGACTGGTCAGTCTTGATGATTCCTGGGATTGGTCACTCTTGATGATTCCTGAGACTGGTCACTCTTGATGATTCCTGGGACTGGTCACTCTTGATGATTCCTGGGACCAGTCACTCTTGATGATTCCTGAAACTGGTTACTTGATGATTCCTGGGACTGGTCACTCTTGATGATTCCTGGGACCAGTCACTCTTGATGATTCCTGAGACTGGTTACTTGATGATTCCTGGGACTGGTCACTCTTGATGATTCCTGGGACCAGTCACTCTTGATGATTCCTGAAACTGGTTACTTGATGATTCCTGGGACTGGTCACTCTTGATGATTCCTGGGACCAGTCATTCTTGATGATTCCTGGGACCAGTCATTCTTGATGATTCCTGAAACTGGTCACTTGATGATTCCTGGGACTGGTCACTCTTGATGATTCCTGGGACCAGTCATTCTTGATGATTCATGGAACTGGTCACACTTGATGATTCCTGGGACTGGTCACTCTTGATGATTCCTGGGACTGGTCACTCTTGATGATTCCTGGGACCAGTCATTCTTGATGATTCATGGAACTGGTCACACTTGATGATTCCTGGGACTGGTCACTCGATGATTCCTGGGAATGGTCACTTGATGATTCCTGGGAATGGTCACTTTATGATTCCTGGGACTGGTCATTCTTAATGATTCCTGGGACTGGTCACTCTTGATGATTCCTGGGACTGGTCACTTTTGATGATTCCTGGGACTGGTCACTTTTGATGATTCCTGGGACTGGTCACTCTTGATTCTTGATGATTCTTGGTACTGGTCACTCTTGATGATTCCTGGGACCAGTCATCCTTGATTATTCCTGGTTCTGGTCACTTTTGATAATTCCTGGGACTGGTCATTCTTGATTCCTGGGACTGGTCACTCTTGATGATTCTTGGGACTGGTCACGCTTGATGATTCCTGGGATTGGTCAAACTTGTTGATTCCTGGGACTGGTCACTCTTGATGATTCCTGGTACTGGTCACTCTTGATGATTCCTGGGACTGGTCACTCTTGATGATTCCTGGTACTGGTCACACTTGATGATTCCAGGGACTGGTCACTCTTGATGATTCCTGGTACTGGTCACTCTTGATGATTCCTGGGACTGGTCACTCTTGATGATTCCTGGGATCGGTCATTCTTGATGATTCCTGGGACTGGTCATTCTTGATTCCTGGGATCGGTCATTCTTGATGATTCCTGGGACTGGTCACTCTTGATGATTCCTGGGATCAGTCATTCTTGATGATTCCTGGGACTGGTCACCCTTGATGATTCCTGGGATCGGTCATTCTTGATGATTCCTGGGACTGGTCATTCTTGGTGATTCCTGGGATCAGTCATTCTTGATGATTCCTGGGACTGGTCACTCGTGATGATTCCTGGGACTGGTCACCCTTGATGATTCCTGGGATCAGTCATTCTTGATGATTCCTGGGACTGGTCACTCGTGATGATTCCTGGGATCAGTCATTCTTGATGATTCCTGGGACTGGTCACTCTTGATGATTCATTGGACCTGTCCCTGGTGGTGGACACTTCTGAGTATCCTGCCATATTACCTCACACCTCACCAGGTAACAGTGCTGCCTGCAGTGCTGCATTCCTGCCTGAAGGTGCTGCCTGCAGTGCTGCGTTTCTGCTTGTAGGTGCTGCCTGCAGTGCTGCGTTACTGCCAGAAGGTGCTGCGTGCAGTGCTGCGTTCCTGCCTGAAGGTGCTGCCTGCAATGCTGCGTTCCTGCCTGAAGGTGCTGCCTGCAGTGCTGCGTTCCTGCCTGAAGGTGCTGCCTGCAGTGCTGCATTCCTCCCTGAAGGTGCTGCCTGCAGTGCTGCGTTACTGCCAGAAGGTGCTGCCTGCAGTGCTGTGTTACTGCCAGAAGGTGCTGCCTGCAGTGCTGCGTTCCTGCCTGAAGGTGCTGCCTGCAGTTCTGCGTTCCTGCCTGAAGGTGCTGCCTGCAGTGCTGCATTCCTGCTTGAAGGTGCTGCCTGCAGTGCTGCGTTACTGCCTGAAGGTGTTGCCTGCAGTGCTGCGTTCCTGCCTGAAGGTGCTGTTTGCAGTGCTGCGTTCCTGCCTGAGGGTGCTGCCTGCAGTGCTGCGCTACTGCCTGAAGGTGCTGCCTGCAGTGCTGCGTTCCTGCCTGAAGGTGCTGCCTGCAGTGCTGCGTTCCTGCCTGAAGGTGCTGCCTGCAGTGCTGCGTTCCTGCCTGAAGGTGCTGCCTGCAGTGCTGCGTTCCTGCCTGAAGGTGCTGCCTGCAATGCTGCCTGCAGTGCTGCGTTACTACCTGAAGGTGCTGCCTGCAGTGCTGTGTTACTGCCTGAAGGTGCTGCCTGCAGTGCTGCGTTACTGCCAGAAGGTGCTGCCTGCAGTGCTGCATTCCTGCCTGAAGGTGCTGCCTGCAGTGCTGCCTGTAGGGGGTGGGTAGAGTGCTATGAGAGCCAAGACGTCTGTCTGGCTGGCTGCCAGTAGACCTAGAGTCAGGACTCATACGGGTTTAACGCTTCTGAAGATGTAATAAAATAATAAAAAGCAGAGCAGGAAGGAGGTTGAGCAGGTGCGTAGTATAGCACTGACATACCCAGGTACCCAGAAATACCCAGGTACCCAGAAAGGGTATGGCATCCTACTACCTAGCATGCCCAGGGACTCCGTGACGTCACCACTACCACGATCACCACCACCAACCAACCCGGCACACCAGTCTCCCAGGGTTACATGACGCTGCACGTCCAACCAAACACACACACACACACACACACACACACACACACACACACACACACACACACACACACACACACACACACACACACACACACACACACACACACACACACACGAAACAGGGAGATTGCCTGAGGCATGGAAGACAGCAAATGTAGTCCCAATCTTTAAAAAAGGAGACAGACATGAAGCATTAAACTACAGACCAGTGTCACTGACATGTATAGTATGCAAAATCATGGAGAAGATTATCAGGAGAAGAGTGGTGGAACACCTAGAAAGGAATGATCTCATCAACAGCAGCCAACATGGTTTCAGGGACGGGAAATCCTGTGTCACAAACCTACTGGAGTTCTATGACATGGTGACAGCAGTAAGACAAGAGAGAGAGGGGTGGGTGGATTGCATTTTCTTGGACTGCAAGAAGGCGTTTGACACAGTTCCACACAAGAGATTGGTGCAAAAACTGGAGGACCAAGCAGGGATAACAGGGAAGGCACTACAATGGATCAGGGAATACTTGTCAGGAAGACAGCAGCGAGTCATGGTACGTGGCGAGGTGTCAGAGTGGGCACCTGTGACCAGCGGGGTCCCGCAGGGGTCAGTCCTAGGACCAGTGCTGTTTCTGGTATTTGTGAACGACATGACGGAAGGAATAGACTCTGAGGTGTCCCTGTTTGCAGATGACGTGAAGTTGATGAGAAGAATTCACTCGATCGAAGACCAGGCAGAACTACAAAGGGATCTGGACAGGCTGCAGACCTGGTCCAGCAATTGGCTCCTGGAGTTCAATCCCACCAAGTGCAAAGTCATGAAGATTGGGGAAGGGCAAAGAAGGCCGCAGACGGAGTACAGTCTAGGGGGTCAGAGACTACAAACCTCACTCAAGGAAAAAGATCTTGGGGTGAGTATAACACCAGGCACATCTCCTGAAGCGCACATCAACCAAATAACTGCTGCAGCATATGGGCGCCTAGCAAACCTCAGAACAGCATTCCGACATCTTAATAAGGAATCATTCAGGACCCTGTACACCGTGTATGTTAGGCCCATATTGGAGTATGCGGTACCAGTTTGGAACCCACACCTAGCCAAGCACGTGAAGAAACTAGAGAAAGTGCAAAGGTTTGCAACAAGACTAGTCCCAGAGCTAAGAGGTATGTCCTACGAGGAGAGGTTAAGGGAAATCAACCTGACGACACTGGAGGACAGGAGAGATAGGGGGGACATGATAACGACATACAAAATACTGAGAGGAATTGACAAGGTGGACAAAGACAGGATGTTCCAGAGATTGGACACAGTAACAAGGGGACACAGTTGGAAGCTGAAGACACAGATGAATCACAGGGATGTTAGGAAGTATTTCTTCAGCCACAGAGTAGTCAGTAAGTGGAATAGTTTGGGAAGCGATGTAGTGGAGGCAGGATCCATACATAGCTTTAAGCAGAGGTATGATAAAGCTCACGGCTCAGGGAGAGTGACCTGGTAGCGATCAGTGAAGAGGCGGGGCCAGGAGCTCGGACTCGACCCCCGCAACCTCAAGTAGGTGAGTACAACTAGGTGAGTACAACTAGGTGAGTACACACACACACACACACACACACACTTTATGACAAGGTAACAGAAGTAAGACACGAGAGAGAGGGGTGGGTAGATTGCGTTTTCCTAGACTGCAGGAAGGCCTTTGACACAGTTCCCCACAAGAGATTAGTGCAGAAGCTGGAGGATCAGGCGCATGTAACAGGGAGAGCACTGCAGTGGATCAGGGAATACCTGACAGGGAGGCAACAACGAGTCATGGTACGTGAAGAGGTATCACAGTGGGCGCCTGTGACGAGCGGGGTCCCACAGGGGTCAGTTCTAGGACCAGTGCTATTTTTGATATATGTGAACGACATGATGGAAGGAATAGACTCTGAAGTGTCCCTGTTCGCAGATGATGTGAAGTTGATGAGAAGAATTAAATCGGATGAGGATGAGGCAGGACTGCAAAGAGACCTGGACAGGCTGGACATGTGGTACAGTAACTGGCTTCTCGAATTCAATCCAGCCAAATGCAAAGTCATGAAGATTGGGAAGGGGCAAAGAAGACCGCAGACAGAGTATAGGCTAGGTGGACAAAGACTACAGACCTCACTCAGGGAGAAAGACCTTGGGGTGACCATAACACCGAGCACATCACCGGAGGCACACATCAACCAAATAACCGCTGCAGCATACGGGCGCCTGGCAAACCTGAGAATAGCGTTCCGATACCTTAATAAGGAATCGTTCAAGACACTGTACACTGTGTATGTTAGGCCCATACTGGAGTATGCAGCACCAGTCTGGAACCCACACCTGGTCAAGCACGTCAAGAAGTTAGAGAAAGTACAAAGGTTTGCAACAAGGCTAGTCTCAGAGCTCAGGAAAGGTTGAGGGAAATCGGACTGACGACACTGGAGGACAGAAGGGTCAGGGGAGACATGATAACGACATACAAGATACTGCGGGGAATAGACAAGGTGGACAGAGATAGGATGTTCCAGAGAGGGGACACAGGGACAAGGGGTCACAACTGGAAGCTGAAGACTCAGACGAGTCACAGGGACGTTAGGAAGTATTTCTTCAGTCATAGAGTTGTCAGGAAGTGGAATAGCCTAGCAAGTGAAGTAGTGGAGGCAGGAACCATACATAGTTTTAAGAAGAGGTATGATACAGCTCAGGAAGCAGAGAGAGAGAGGACCTAGTAGCGATCAGTGAAGAGGCGGGGCCAGGAGCTGAGTCACGACCCCTGCAACCACAATTAGGTGAGTACACACACACACACACACACACACACACACACACACACACACACACACACATACACACACACACACACACACACACACACACACACACACACACACACACACACACACACACACACACACACACACACACACACACACACACACACACACACACACACACACACACACACACACACACACACACACACACACAAAGGACCCAGTAAATAAGGGGATCAGTCGAAGAACCAGAAATAAATATGCAGAGATAAGGAGGGAGGACCAGCGGCAATACGAGAATAACCTAGCATCGAAAGCCAAATCTGACCCAAAGCTGTACACGAAAGACATATAATACCTGCAAGATAAAAATTAGACATATGTGCAACATCTGGTTGTCTTTATTGTGGACGTTTCACCATCCAGTGGCTTTATCAATACAAATTCAAGAACATAATTGGAAGAGAGTAGAAGTGTATACAAAACATGAGGTAAGAACTATAGACAAAAGATGAGGTAATGAGTCCCTCAGCCTTGAAGTTGATGAAGATCACCGTAGATGTGAAGAATCTGGAGCACAAGCATAAAGGCTTTTGACACCTGGATACTGGAGCCTGGTGAAGGTCAAGGAAGACCGAAGAGTCCAGGCTAGGGGGCCAAACTTCGCTCAAGGAAAAGGATCTTGGGGTGAGTATGAGCACATCTGAGGCGCACATCAACCAAATAACTGCTGCAGCATATGGGCGCCTGGCAAACCTAAGAATATAATAGCTTTTCGATACATTAGCAAGTAGTCGTTCAAGGCTGTACACCGTGTACTTTAGGCCTATATTGGAATATGCAGCACCAGTATGGAACCAACACCTGGTGAAGCACGTCATAAAATTAGAGAAAGTGCAAAAGTTTGCAATAAGACTAGTCCCGGAGCTAAGGGAAATGTCCTACGAGGAGAAATTAAGGGAAATCGACCTGACGACACTGGAGGACAGGAGAGTTAGGTAAGTGATGGACTGATGACATCGTCTTCACATCTCTACTGCTTCTGCTCACTCTTCTGTACTCGACTGAAGAAGCCTACTGTGTAGGCGAAACGTTTCGGAATAAAGATACCTAACTGTTGCACATGTGTCTTACTTATCAACCTTGACACTTATATGACTTACACTTCCAGATGTGAAGCCAACACCTCCATTGCCTTTAGTAACAACATTTGTGTGCTGTCGTCTATGCTTTAAATTTAGGCTAACTGGAAATCCTAAATCACCATCACACTCAAGATTGATTAAGATATATATTATGCTATTTATAAGTGTCCCCAGGACTAGGGCCTTGCATATTGACACTGGGCACTGTAAACAAATCACGGAACGGGTGGGGTTTGAACTCATGGTAAGTGAGTCTTAAAACTCACAGGCCAGTGCGTTAACCACTGGGCCAGCTGGTTCTAATAAGACTCATCCACCTAGGTACATTTACTGTATCTGCTTCTCCAAATCACCCTGAAGGTCCATGCTGTCCTCAGCATTAACTTGCCTGACTGGTTTTTTGTGTAGTCAGCGAACCTACTCGAGTCACCATTCATTCCCTCATCTAGGTCGTTTATGCAGACTGTGAACAACAAGGGCGCCAACACTGACCCTTGTGGAACGGCACCTGTAGCAGGTCGCCACTCTGATTTCTCCTCATTTATGCAAGCTCTCTGTTGCCTATCGGTCAGCCATGCCTCGATCCACGAGAAAAATTTTCCGTCAGCATCCCATATACCTACTTTCTGCATCACTCTCTTGTGTGGGGCGCTGTCAGAGATTATAGATTATATTTTTTTTACCCCCGGAGGGTCTAGTTTATTGTGCATTCCATATCCATCCTGTGGATGGTAGTGGCTAGTTTATTGTGCATTCCATATCCATCCTGTGGATGGTAGTGGCTAGTTTATTGTGCATTCCATATCCATCCTGTGGATGGTAGTGGCTAGTTTATTGTGCACTCCATATCCATCCTGTGGATGGTAGTGGCTAGTTTATTGTGCACTCCATATCCATCCTGTGGACGGTAGTGGCTAGTTTATTGTGCACTCCATATCCATCCTGTGGATGGTAGTGGCTAGTTTATTGTGCACTCCATATCCATCCTGTGGAGGGTAGTGGCTAGTTTATTGTGCACTCCATATCCATCCTGTGGATGGTAGTGGCTAGTTTATTGTGCACTCCATATCCATCCTGTGGATGGTAGTGGCTAGTTTATTGTGCATTCCATATCCATCCTGTGGACGGTAGTGGCTAGTTTATTGTGCATTCCATATCCATCTTGTGGACGGTAGTGGCTAGTTTATTGTGCACTCCATATCCATCCTGTGGACGGTAGTGGCTAGTTTATTGTGCACTCCATATCCATCCTGTGGATGGTAGTGGCTAGTTTATTGTGCACGACTCACGAAATTGTAATGACACGATTGCGAACAAGCCATACCACGGGTGGGGTTAGAACCCGCGATCAGAGTCACAAAACTCCAGACCATCGTGTTAGCCGCTGGATCAGCTAGCCACAATAAGATTCATCCAACTAGGTATATTTCAGTGGTGCCTATGCTAACCTTTCTGTAGTATAGAAATATACCTAGTTGGATTAATCTTATTATAGCCAGCTGGTCCAGTGGCTAACGCGACGGTCTGAAGTTTTGTGACTCTGATCACGGGTTCTAACCCTACCCGTGGTATGCTTTATTGTGCACTCTATATCCATCCTGTGGACGTAGCACAAAAGCATACGAATACAGAAAAGGCCTAGCAACGAGGCCGCAAAAAAGGCTTAACAGATAAATAACTAAATAACAAAAAGGCACAATACCGTGACTGGAACAATACACAAATAACCCGCACATAAAAGAGAGAAGCTTACGACGACGTTTCGGTCCGACTTGGACCATTGACAAAGTCACATTGACTTTATGAACATCAAAATGGTATACAATACCGACAGGTTGGTAGGTAAGACACATATGCAACAGTTAGACAACTTTATTCCGAAACGTTTCGCCTACACAGTAGGCTTCTTCAGTCGAATACAGAAAGTAGGCAGGAACAGTAGAGATGTGAAGACGATGTAATCAGTCCATCACCCTTGAAGTCGTAGAATTTGAGGTTGTCAGTCCCTCGGCCTGGAGAAGTTCAGATAGTTCCTGACTATGGAACTGAACTTCTCCAGGCCGAGGGACTGACAGCCTCAAATTCTACGACTTCAAGGGTGATGGACTGATTACATCGTCTTCACATCTCTACTGTTCCTGCCTACTTTCTGTATTCGACTGAAGAAGCCTACTGTGTAGGCGAAACGTTTCGGAATAAAGTTGTCTAACATAAGAACATAAGAACGAAGGAACACTGCAGAAGGCCTACTGGCCCATGCGAGGCAGGTCCAAGTCTCCTACCGGCTTAAGCCAATGCACCCAACCTAGTCAGGTCAGGTCACATTGACTTAAGGGAGGAACACGGCAACCGACCTGTTAGCACAAGCTATCAGGTCTAACTCACACCCACCCACATCTACTCATGTATTTATCCAACCTATTTTTAAAGCTACACAACGTTCTGGCCTCTATAACGGTACTTGGGAGTTTGTTCCACTCATCCACAACTCTATTACCAAACCAGTACTTTCCTATATCCTTCCTGAATCTGAATTTTTCCAACTTAAAACCATTGCTGCGAGTCCTGTCTAGGCTAGATATTTTCAGCACACTATTTACATCCCCTTTATTTATCCCTGTCTTCCATTTATACACCTCAATCATATCCCCCCTAATTCTACGTCTTTCTAGAGAGTGCAGTTTCAGGGCCCTTAGTCTATCCTCATAGGGAAGGTTTCTGATACATGGGATCATCTTTGTCATCCTCCTTTGTACATTTTCCAGAGAATTTATATCCATTCTGTAATACGGTGACCAAAACTGTGCAGCATAATCTAAATGAGGCCTAACCAAGGATGTATAGAGTTGAAGAACAACCTGAGGACTCCTATTATTTATGCTTCTTGATATGAAGCCAAGGATTCTATTAGCTTTATTGCGAACACTTATGCACTGTTGTCTTGGTTTCAGATTACTGCTAACCAGAACTCCTAAATCTTTTTCGCAATCCGTAATATTAAGATCTACATTATTTAGTTTATATGTGGCATGGTTATTGTCCTGTCCAACATTTAGAACTTTGCATTTGTCTATATTAAACTGCATCTGCCACTTCTCCGACCACTGCATCAGTCTATTCAAATCTTCCTGGAGTGCTCGAATGTCCTCGTCAGAATGAATTCGACGGCCTATTTTGGTGTCATCGGCAAACTTGCCGATGTCGCTCTTTATGCCCTCATCTATGTCGTTTATGTAGATTGTGAACAGCAGGGGGCCCAACACTGACCCCTGTGGAACACCGCTCGTGACGCTTCCCCACTCTGATTTCTCCCCATTTATGCAAACTCTCTGCTGCCTATTTGTCAACCATGCCTAACTGTTGCATATGTGTCTTAACTTTCATATTGACTTTGTCAATGGTCCAAGTCGGACCGAAACGTCGTCGTAAGCTTCTCTCTTTTATGTGCGGGTTATTTGTGTATTGCTTAACAGATACACAAAAGGACTAGAAACTAGTCTCCGATAGCGATAAGAGTAGCACATCTGAATTTAGATTTTCATTTGACTTATCTGCTGCAAGCAAATTTAGGACATTTACTTAATATGTCTCTACCTTAGTTTCGTTAACAGATACCTTGACATATCACATAGATTACTTTACTGTCCATCTATGTTGTCCACAAAAAACACATAAGAACATAAGAAAAAAGGAATACTGCAGCAGGCCTACTGGCTCATACGAGGCAGGTCCAAGTCTCCTACCGGCTTAAGCCAATGCCCCAGCCTAGTTAGGTCAGGAACACGGCAATTGACCTAGTAGCACAAGCTAGTCAGGTCCAACTCACACCCACCCACACCCACTCATGTATTTATCTAACCCATTTTTAAAACTATACAACGTTTTAGCCTCTATAACTGTACTTGGGAGCTTGTTCCACTCATAATGAAGCACGTAGTGTTCACTGTAGGTAAATAGTTCAGAGAACCAGCAAGTTGATAATTTAGACACATGTGCAACACTTGGGTATCTTCATTGTGGAAACGTTTCGCCACACAGTGGCTTCATCAGTCCTATACATAGAAGCATGGTTGAATATCAGTCTTGATTATCAAGACTAATGGAGTGATTATATCGACTCCAGGCTGAGGGACTGATAACCACAAACTCCTTACGATCTTCAACCGTTCTTTGTATTGGACTAATGAAGCCACTGTGCGGCGAAACGTTTTCGCAATAAAGATGGCCAATATGTCTAATATGTCACACATATGTCTAATTTATCACACAGTGTTCAAGAAATTGGCCATAAGTCTGGCCACACAGCACAAACACATTACTAAAGTGCATGTAAACATTGTAAAGGCTTCGTCCTGTTATCCTGGGTTATCCTGGGTTAAATTTGGCTTAAATTTACATAATGTTGGTTAATTAACTGGGCTTAAAACCTACTGACGACACATGGGGATCTCAGTGTATATATACGCACTGAGAGACATACAGCTTCACGGTATATATATATATATATATATATATATATATATATATATATATATATATATATATATATATATGTATATATATAACGCCTAAGACGTCTGCTAGTGTGAGCCTTTGTAAAAATTTGTGCTGCCGTCTGTTAAATGTTTGTAGAATTCTTTTGAATGTTTATTATTATTATTATTATTATTATTATTATTATTATTATTATTATTATTATTGTTGTTGTTGTTGTTGTTATTATTAAAATACTATTATTAATATTAATATTATTGTTATTATTATTAAAATTATTACTAATTATTATTATTATTATTATTATTATTATTATTATTATTATTATTATTATTATTATTATAACTAACAACGTTGTATTTTTTATCAGGGTCCACTGCTTGATATATCTTAGTGAAAAAGGCTAGTAATTCGCATGGTAACTGATAGGGTAGTGGGATAGTCTCACCCAGAGGGGCCTCTTGTCCCCCCAGGCCCACCTGGGTCCCCCTGACCCACCTGGGTCCCCCTGACCCACCTGGGCCTCACATAGGACCCGCCCCTGCAAGGTGCAGGTGGCGGCTTGTGGCTAGCAAGGAAGGATAGAGGTGTGGTAGGCGACCGGGGAGGAAGGATAGGTGTACGACAGGTGGGTACAGGAGGACAGGTGGCTAGGGAGGAAGAACAGATAGCTAGGGAGGAAGGATAGGTGGCTAGGGGGGAAAGCTAGGTAACTAGTAATCAGTCCATGAATCTTGATTTTAAGATTGATGGACTGATTACATCGACTTCTTCTGGTCTTCAACCAGATGAGGTCACTGTGTGGCGACACGTTTCCACAGTAAAGATACCCAAGTGTTGCACATGTGTCTAATTTATCAACTTGTCAGTTCTCAGAACCATTTATCTACAGTGAGAACATATGTAATCCTAACAGGCCATTATGTTAATGGGGTTAAAAGCTCATCAACTACACAAGGGCTATTAAGGCTGTACGTTACCTGTTTACCACCAGTCAAGTACACGTTTAATCTCTTAAACAAGGATTAAAATAAATTCTCATCGTATATGCACTGAGAGATTTACGTCTCTCGTGTATACAGTCTGTGACGCTACTGTGGTGGTGTGATGGTCTTGTACCGGGCTGGGAGACTACCCATTACGGTTTAAGGAAATAAGTCACTTTATCTGACCTTTTTATGTGTGTGTGTGGGGGGGGGGGAAGTGGTTTAATCATTATACGTCAAGGGGACGTTTTTGACCCCTTCAGTTTTTGGATTTTACTGCCCGGAAATAAAAAATCGAGAAAATCCAAGAATATAAGAAAATCCGAGAAAGGACTATGCTTTACACCTATAGGAACAGATTTTTTACTTCTAGCCGATTTTGAGACCTGCTTGGTAAAGGATTTTAATTAAAGTGAGGTTCTAAGATTATGAACCTCTGAGTTTATGAGGTTGAGAGTAAGACTGAACGTGTGTAAACTGTGAGAAACTGTGTCGACACAGTCTCTTTGTAACTTGTCATGATTGTGATCAGACTTACCTGGAGTTCATTACCTTTGTAATTTGTGAGTTCATTACCTTTGTAAAGTGTGAGTTCATTACCTTTGTAAATTGTGAGTTCATTACCTCTGTAACTTGCTCAGCTATCAAAACTTTGGAGTCCAGTCCCTGGACCAATTATGTACCTCTGTAATCTTTTGACTACCGCCCACAGGATGGGTATGGGGTGCATAATAAACATATTAAACTAACTAACTAACACAGTCTCTATAACCTCTCCAACACCGTCCTTCCCTCCCTCCTAACCTCTGTACCGCAAGCCTAGCCTATGAAAATAAAAATCTGCTTACCTTTGTACCTCAAGCCTAGGCCTATGAGAATGTAACAGCAGGCTGTGTGAGCCAACAGGATAGAGCGACCACCGTACCCTTCCTGGGCATGTGTACCCTCCAAGCTGAACCAGGCGCCCAATACCAGACAGGGAGCCAGTTGTAGGTGGTCCCTGCGTCCCATGCATGAGCTCCAGGATCACAGTGAGCAACAATGACATTGATAAGTCAGTCACATGCGCAACATA
Source organism: Cherax quadricarinatus (assembly GCF_038502225.1). Lineage (NCBI taxonomy): Eukaryota > Metazoa > Arthropoda > Malacostraca > Decapoda > Parastacidae > Cherax > Cherax quadricarinatus. The sequence continues at coordinate 15,609,658 of NC_091321.1, forward strand.
GTGTGTTCCAGACTATGTTGCAAAACTCTTCTCCAGGCTCCCCTCAAGGAAGGTTCCTTGATGTTGGTGAGGGGCTCTTGATTTAGAGAATTGGATCTGTGCTCCAGTTCCCCGAATTAAGCCTGAATGCCTTCCACATCCCCCCCCCCCCAGGCGCTGTATAATCCTCCGGGTTTAGCGCTTCCCCCTTGATTATAATAATAATAATCTTCTCCAGGCTGAGGGACTGACCACCTCAAAACTACGTCTTCAAGGCTGATGGACTAATGACATCGTCTTCACATCTCTACTGCTTCTGCTAACTCTTCTGTACTCGACTGAAGAAGCCTACTGTGTAGGCGAAACGTTTCGGAGTAAAGATACCTAACTGTTGCACATGTGCCGTACCGATAAACCTGTCGGTATTGTATACCATATTAATATTCAGGACTGAGATTCTAACATTACTAACTGTTGCTAGAGCGGTGTTCCTGTATAACCTTTCTAAATCTAAAATTCTCCGACTTGAACCATTGTTGCGAGTCCTGTCTTGGTTGGATGTTTTCAGTACGTTATTTTTATCCCATTTATTTCAGTTTTCCATATATACACTTCAGTCATATCTCCCCCCCCCCCCTCATTCTACGGCACTCGAGAGAGTGCACCTACGATGCCCTCGTCCTGTCTTCGTAAGAAAGATCTCTGATACAGACCATCAAGATTGATGGACTGAACATATCGACTCCAGGCTGAGTGAGGGACTGATTACCTCAAACTCCTCATCTTTCACCATTCATCTCTGTACCCAACTAAGGAAGCCACTTGTTGGCGGAACGTTTCCAAAATGAAGATTACTAAATGTTGCAAAAGTGTCTTAAGTCTTTAATCTGTCATAAATACCTGGGGTATACCTTGCACTCATCAGATTATATACCCGGGGTATACCTTGCACTCATCAGATTATATAGCCGGGGTATACCTTGCACTCATCAGATTATATACCCGGGGTATACCTTGCACTCATCAGATTATATACCCGGGGTATACCTTGCACTCATCAGATTATATAGCCGGGGTATACCTTGCACTCATCAGATTATATACCCGGGGTATACCTTGCACTCATCAGATTATATACCCGGGGTATACCTTGCACTTATCAGATTATATACCCGGGGTATACCTTGCACTCATCAGATTATATACCCAGGGTATACTTTGCACTCATCAGATTATATACCCAGGGTATACGTTGCACTCATCAGATTATATACCCGGGGTATACGTTGCACTCATCAGATTATATACCCAGGGTATACGTTGCACTCATCAGATTATATACCCGGGGTATACATTGCACTCATCAGATTATATACCCGGGGTATACATTGCACTCATCAGATTATATACCCGGGGTATACATTGCACTCATCAGATTATATACCCGGGGTATACATTGCACTCATCAGATTATATACCCGGGGTATACCTTGCACTCATCAGATTATATACCCGGGGTATACATTGCACTCATCAGATTATATACCCGGGGTATACCTTGCACTCATCAGATTATATACCCGGGGTATACCTTGCACTCATCAGATTATATACCCAGGGTATATGTTGCACTCATCAGATTATATACCCAGGGTATACGTTGCACTCATCAGATTATATACCCGGGGTATACATTGCACTCATCAGATTATATACCCAGGGTATACGTTGCACTCATCAGATTATATACCCAGGGTATACCTTGCACTCATCAGATTATATACCCAGGGTATACGTTGCACTCATCAGATTATATACCCGGGGTATACTTTGCACTCATCAGATTATATACCCAGGGTATACATTGCACTCATCAGATTATATACCCAGGGTATACGTTGCACTCATCAGATTATATACCCAGGGTATACCTTGCACTCATCAGATTATATACCCAGGGTATACGTTGCACTCATCAGATTATATACCCGGGGTATACGTTGCACTCATCAGATTATATACCCGGGGTATACATTGCACTCATCAGATTATATACCCAGGGTATACGTTGCACTCATCAGATTATATACCCAGGGTATACGTTGCACTCATCAGATTATATACCCAGGGTATACGTTGCACTCATCAGATTATATACCCAGGGTATACATTGCACTCATCAGATTATATACCCGGGGTATACCTTGCACTCATCAGATTATATACCCGGGGTATACATTGCACTCATCAGATTATATACCCGGGGTATACATTGCACTCATCAGATTATATACCCGGGGTATACATTGCACTCATCAGATTATATACCCGGGGTATACGTTGCACTCATCAGATTGTGTACCCGGAGTGATAAATTAGACACATGTGCAACTCTTGGGTATCTTTATTGAGGAAACGTTTCGCCACACAGTGGCTTCATCAGTCCATACGTAAGAGAAACTTGAAGAACAGGAGGAGAATGAGGTAATCAGTCCCTCAACCTTGAGTCGATGTGTTCAGTCCATCAATCTTGAATAGAATACAGCATGTGAGCGGAGAAGCAGCTTATAAACCGTATGGCAGAAGAGGTGCAGCAGTCATAGGTGGTGTCACATTTGTTCAATGTGGAAGTAGGTCGTGCCCAAGAATTAGGCAAGCGAAGAATTCCTAAGTATTAAGATCCCAAGAAGTTGTAGTGTCTGACAGGTTTGTAGATGAATGGTTCAGAGAACCGACACTACAACTTCTTGGGATCTTAATACTTAGGAATTCTTCGCTTGCCTAATTCTTGGGCACGACCTACTTCCACATTGAACAAATGTGACACCACCTATGACTGCTGCACCTCTTCTGCCATACGGTTTATAAGCTGCTTCTCCGCTCACATGCTGTATTCTATTCAAGATTGATGGACTGAACACATCGACTCAAGGTTGAGGGACTGATTACCTCATTCTCCTCCTGTTCTTCAAGTTTCTCCTACGTATGGACTGATGAAGCCACTGTGTGGCGAAACGTTTCCTCAATAAAGATACCCAAGAGTTGCACATGTGTCTAATTTATCAACATGTCGGTTCTCTGAACCATTCATCTACAAATACCTGGGGTATACCTTGCACTCATCAGATTATATACCCGGGGTATACCTTGCACTCATCAGATTATATACTCAGGGTATATCGTGTACTCATCAGTTTCAACCTCACATTGTTTCACTCATCAGATTATATACCCGGGGTATACCTTGCACTCATCAGATTATATACCCGGGGTATACGTTGCACTCATCAGATTATATACCCGGGGTATACCTTGCACTCATCAGATTATATACCCAGGGTATACGTTGCACTCATCAGATTATATACCCAGGGTATATGTTGCACTCATCAGATTATATACCCAGGGTATATGTTGCACTCATCAAATTATATACCCGGGGTATACATTGCACTCATCAGATTATATACCCGGGGTATACCTTGCACTCATCAGATTATATACCCAGGGTATACCTTGCACTCATCAAATTATATACCCAGGGTATACCTTGCACTCATCAGATTATATACCCGGGGTATACCTTGCACTCATTATAACGAGTTTGTTTGGTAGTATGGTAGCGGGGTGTGAATGATATACTTCTTCGGAGGCTTCTTACTTTATTGTTAGGTCGTGGTGGGTACACAGGCTTGTGTGTTTGTGCCCATGGCCCGGGCAGGGCCATCCCACGAGAGAGAGCTGGGAGGCCTTGTGTCTTGCTGCTAGGCCGCTGTGTGAGTGAGGCGGAGGCATGGGCCGGCAGGCTGGCGTGCCTACCGAGAGGCCTGGCTACAGAGGGCAGCACCTGAGTGGCGCAAAATATGAACTAAGCTGGCAGACAGCATGGGCTGTCTGTGCAGACAGTACATTATTATTATTAAAATCAAGGGGGAAGCGCTAAACCCGGAGGATTATACAGCACCTGGGGGGGATGTGGAAGGCATTCAGGCTTAATTCGGGGAACTGGAGCACAGATCCAATTCCCTAAATCAAGAGCCCCTCACCAACATCAAGGAACCTTCCTTGAGGGGTGCAGACAGTACAGGCTGTCTACATACGCTCGGCCACCTACCGAGCGTCGTCCCGACGCGACAATACTGGTGGTAAAAGAAACTCGGTCTCTCTCTCGTAGGAACAGGGCACAGAATACAAAATAAAAACATAATATACATATGGACATGGAAAAAAAACTTCCTACAGGGAGGGAAGAAAAAACATGTGGGGTGTGCTAAACATCGTGGTCAAAGGCAGTGAGCGTCGATGGGCATCACTGCACGCCTTCCTACGTCTGGACATACTGCAACATGGGAGACATCGCTGCGGCTGAGCTGTGACGTAACAGATTACGGTCTCCTCTGGAACGGTGAAGCAGACATTTTAGGAGTCGCTGCAGGTTTTCACTCAACCTGGGGCACGACATGCTGGTGCCCTCGAGTGAGGCATCGACAAAACTCGGCAACTGGGCAGGACTTCTGGCAAGCGACTCAGGAGGACACTTCTCGACTGGTACTGTCACTGGGCTGTCACTGCCGGCGAGCGTGGAGCGAGTTGTGGAGCGAGTCGTGGCAGAAACGACTGGGCGAAACATCTGGGAGTCGTAACATCATACACCAGCCTGCAGTGAGAGAGCTAGCAGTCAAAGTGACATCTTCTTTGTGCAGGCTGCTCACTGAAGCTTGTGACACGAGGCTGACACAGCGCCTGCTGACAGGGCTAACTGCGGCTTGGCGAGTATCATTCGGCAGTTGGAGTTATAGCAGAGGTTAGTCTAAGTGTCCCCAGACTTGTTTCTCTACATATAACTGCATTCTGATGGTCTGGAGGTGAAGTGAAACAAATCTCGATGGGAATCGTAGCAGGTACGATTCTGCAGAACAACACGAGCGACGAGCATAAAAGCTTTCTGTACAAGAGGGCTCGGTCACTCAGGGCTGTCTGATAGCTGTCAAACACACTGGTCACACGGGTGACTTAACACAGTGGTGCTACTTAGGTCTGGCTCAGACCTCACTGGACACACGGAAACTTTAAAAACACACAGCGGTACAACATGGCTTAAACTAGCAAATGATGCTTTTCTGTGCACAAAACTGACACTAAGACATACTAAAATGTGAGAACACTGACTGAGAGGAATTAATTAACACACGGCATATATTTTCTCTCAATCTTCTCGACAATATTAAAATAATTACTGAACACTCGATGGTGACATCATGTGATGTCAGGCGTGATGTCGCGAGGTGACGTCAGCAGCACTGTGACGTCAGCAGACATCTCGAGGTGACGTCAGGCAGACATCGTGAGGTGACGTCAGCAGACATCGTGACGTCATGAAGTCGGGCAGCATCGTGGGTGACATCGATGTGATGCAGGCAGCAGACCACAGCATGTGGCCTGGGACATCTGGTAACTCACGTAGCTCATAGGTCTACGTGACATCGCCCACACCCACATGGCGTCGTGATCCACGTGGTGTCGTGATCTACGTGGCATGCTGATCCACGTAGCTTCGAGTGGCCTCGGGCACTCGGATACACAGCTCTGGCAATGAATTCACATGGAAAACAGCAGAAAACACAGCAGAGGGAGTGGGCAGTGGTGAGTGGTGTATGGTAGATGGGTGAGCGTGAGTAGGGCGAGCATGGGCAAGGTGAGGAACAGCCACTTCCTCTCCTCTCCTCCCCCACCCACAAATACGTAGAGAACTCACACTGGACGCAGAAATCACCACAAAACTCACCTCTGGCTTGCTGAAACGGCTGTGCTGAGCTGAACAACAACAACAACATACAAGTGACGCTGAACACGTGAGAAACAGCGTGGGACGCTAGCGTGGGGCGCTGTAGCGTGGGGTCACTTACAATTCTCGGAGAATTTCGGCAAATTTCGGCTGGATCCTGCTTGTACCTGTGTCTGGATGCTCAAACGTGCAGACACGACATCAGGATAACTCGTTGAGAGACGGATGCTTGTTGTATGGGATAATGAAGTGAAGATGACTTCATACCTCTTCCTTCCTCTCTCAGGGCAAACACAACTGCTGCGACCACCACTGCTACCAATTATAACCGGTTTGTTTGGTAGGTGCTGCAAGCGGGTGGTTAATGATACGTCTTCAGAGGCTTCTTACTTTATTGTTAAGTCGTGGTGGGTACACAGGCTTGTGTGTTTGTGCCCATGGCCCAGGCAGGGCCATCCCACGAGAGAGAGCTGGGAGGCCTTGTGTCTTGCTGCTAGGCCGCTGTGTGAGTGAGGCGGAGGCATGGGCCGGCAGGCTGGTGTGCCTACCGAGAGGCCTGGCTACAGAGGGCAGCACCTGAGTGGCGCGAAATATGAACTAAGCTGGCAGACAGCATGGGCTGTCTGTGCAGACAATACAGGCTGTCTACATCATCAGATTATATACCCGGGGTACACCTTGCACTCATCAGATTATATACCCGGGGTATACCTTGCACTCATCAGATTATATACTCGGGGTATACCTTGCACTCATCAGATTATATACCCAGGGTATACCTTGCACTCATCAGATTATATACCCGCAGTATACCTTGCACTCATCAGATTATATACCCGTACAAGATTACGTTCAAAAATACAAATATTTATCAGTAACTTTTGTTAAGACAGGTGTGTCTCCCACCGAGGTAGGAAGTCACAAAGAGAGGAAACACCTTCACTGTCATTTATTCAATCACTGTTGTGCCAGAAGCGTGCTCACACATCACAGTTCAGATGACCCTTTCCTTCGGAGTGCAGGCACTGTACGTCCCACCTCCAGGGGTCGAGTCTGGCTAACCGGTTCCCCTGAATCCCTTCATAAATACTACCTACCTCACTCACACTCCAACAGCACGTCAAATCGTAAAAACCATCTGCCTCTTCTCTACAACGCGTTCACACAAGCCTGTTGGATGTTTAAGCATTGAGCACTCAAAACCTCGTTTATCCTCTCCCTCCAACCCGTCCTGGGACGGCCCCTACCTCTCCTTCCCTCCATTCCAGATTTATACATCCTCCTAGTCATCCTATTTTGCTTCATCCTCTCTAAGTGTCCAAACCACCTCAACAACCCTTCCTCAGCCCCATATGTCACACTTCTGCTACCACAACAACTAAATTATTACAAAATAATAATAATAACAATGTTAAAAATAATACTGACATTCCGTGTTCATTTGCGAGCAATATCAGAAGAAAGTAATTTTACTGAGTCCTTTGAAAGAGTCAGTGAAAAGACGAGACTACGAGAGTGAAACTGAAAGATGTGCAGAGAGAGAGAGACAGAGAGAGAGAGAGAGAGAGAGAGAGAGAGAGAGAGAGAGAGAGAGAGAGAGATGAATGAACCTGGGAAGACGTCTAGTAACAAGAGTCTTGTTCAACAAGCAGACATAGTTGCTGTGCTGGTCACCACTGTGGGTGTGCAGCCTTATTTATGTCGCTACGGACTGGCTGGTTGTTGCTTATCCAGGAGGAGGCAGTGTATCCTGGTAGGCAGCAGCAGCAGTAGGCATTATCCTGCCTCAGGTGCTGGAGAGGCAATGTGTCCTGGTAGGCAGCAGCAGCAGCAGGCATTATCTTGCCTAAGGTGCTGGAGAGGCAGTGTATCCTGGTAGGCAGCAGCAGCAGGCATTATCCTGCCTCAGGTGCTGGAGAGGCAGTGTGTCCTAGTAGGCAGCAGCAGCAGCCATTATCCTGCCTCAGGTGCTGGAGAGGTATTGTATCCTGGTAGGCAGCAGCAGCAGGCATTATCCTGTCTCAGGTGCTGGAGAGGCAGTGTATCCTGGTAGGCAGCAGCAGCAGTAGGCATTATCCTGCCTCAGGTGCTGGAGAGGCAGTGTATCCTGGTAGGCAGCAGCAGCAGTAGGCATTATCCTGCCTCAGGTGCTGGAGAGGCAGTGTGTCCTGGTAGGCAGCAGCAGCAGCCATTATCCTGCCTCAGGTGCTGGAGAGGCAGTGTGTCCTAGTAGGCAGCAGCAGCAGCCATTATCCTGCCTCAGGTGCTGGAGAGGCAGTGTATCCTGGTAGGCAGCAGCAGCAGGCATTATCCTGCCTCAGGTGCTGGAGAGGCAGTGTGTCTTGGTAGGCAGCAGCAGTAGGCATTATCCTGCCTCAGGTGCTGGAGAGTCAGTGTGTCCTGGTAGGCAGCAGCAGCAGCAGTACGCATTATCCTGCCTCAGGTGCTGGAGAGGCAGTGTGTCCTGGTAGGCAGCAGCAGCAGCAGGCATTATCCTGCCTCAGGTGCTGGAGAGGCAGTGTGTCCTGGTAGGCAGCAGCAGCAGCAGCAGGCATTATCCTGCCTCAGGTGCTGGAGAGGCAGTGTATCCTGGTAGGCAGCAGCAGCAGGCATTATCCTGCCTCAGGTGCTGGAGAGGCAGTGTGTCCTGGTAGGCAGCAGCAGGAGGCATTATCCTGCCTCAGGTGCTGGAGAGGCAGTGTGTCCTGGTAGGCAGCAGCAGCAGGCATTATCCTGCCTCAGGTGCTATAGAGGCAGTGTGTCCTGGTAGGCAGCAGCAGCAGGTATTATCCTGCCTCAGGTGCTGGAGAGGCAGTGTGTCCTGGTAGGCAGCAGCAGGAGGCATTATCCTGCCTCAGGTGCTGAAGAGGTAGTGTATCCTGGTAGGCAGCAGCAGCAGGCATTATCCTGCCTCAAGTGCTGGAGAGGCAGTGTGTCCTGGTAGGCAGCAGCAGCAGCCATTATCCTGCCTCAGGGGCTGGAGAGGCAGTGTGTCCTGGTAGGCAGCAGCAGTAGGCATTATCCTGCCTCAGGTGCTGGAGAGGCAGTGTGTCCTGGTAGTCAGCAGCAGCAGCAGCAGCAGCAGGAGGCATTATCCTGCCTCAGGTGCTGGAGAGGCAGTGTGTCCTGGTAGGCAGCAGCAGCAGGCATTATCCTACCTCAGGTGCTGGAGAGGCAGTGTATCCTGGTAGGCAGAAGCAGCAGGCATTATCCTGCCTCAGGTGCTGGAGAGGCAGTGTGTCCTGGTAGGCAGCAGCAGGAGGCATTATCCTGCCTCAGGTGCTGGAGAGGCAGTGTGTCCTGGTAGGCAGCAGCAGCAGCAGGCATTATCCTGCCTCAGGTGCTATAGAGGCAGTGTGTCCTGGTAGGCAGCAGCAGCAGGTATTATCCTGCCTCAGGTGCTGGAGAGGCAGTGTGTCCTGGTAGGCAGCAGCAGTAGGCATTATCCTGCCTCAGGTGCTGGAGAGGTTGTGTATCCTGGTAGGCAGCAGCAGCAGGCATTATCCTGCCTCAGGTGCTGGAGAGGCAGTGTGTCCTGGTAGGCAGCAGCAGGAGGCATTATCCTGCCTCAGGTGCTGGAGAGGCAGTGTGTCCTGGTAGGCAGCAGCAGCAGCAGGCATTATCCTGCCTCAGGTGCTATAGAGGCAGTGTGTCCTGGTAGACAGCAGCAGCAGGTATTATCCTGCCTCAGGTGCTGGAGAGGCAGTGTGTCCTGGTAGGCAGCAGCAGGAGGCATTATCCTGCCTCAGGTGCTGGAGAGGTTGTGTATCCTGGTAGGCAGCAGCAGCAGGCATTATCCTGCCTCAGGCGCTGGAGAGGCAGTGTGTCCTAGTAGGCAGCAGCAGTAGGCATTATCCTGCCTCAGGTGCTGGAGAGGCAGTGTGTCCTGGTAGGCAGCAGCAGCAGGCATTATCCTGCCTCGGGTGCTGGAGAGGCAGTGTGTCCTGGTAGGAAGCAGCAGCAGGCATTATCCTGCCCCAGGTGCTGGAGAGGCAGTGTGTCCTGGTAGGCAGCTGAAGCAGGCATTATCCTGCCTCAGGTGCTGGAGAGGCAGTGTGTCCTGGTATACAGCAGCAGCAGGCATTATCCTGCCTCAGGGGCTGGAGAGGCAGTGTGTCCTGGTAGGCAGCAGCAGCAGGCATTATCCTGCCTCAGGTGCTGGAGAGGCAGTGTGTTCTGGTAGGCAGCAGCAGTAGCCATTATCCTGCCTCAGGTGCTGGAAAGGCAGTGTGTCCTGGTAGGCAGCAGCAGTAGGCATTATTCTGCCTCAGGTGCTGGAGAGACAGTGTGTTCTGGTAGGCTCAGCAGGCATTATCCTGCCTCAGGTGCTGGAGAGGCAGTTTGTCCTGGTAGGCAGGAGCAGTAGGCATTATCCTGCCTCAGGTGCTGGAGAGGTAGTGTGTCCTGGTAGGCAGCAGCAGTAGGCATTATCCTGCCTCAGGTGCTGGAGAGGCAGTGTGTCCTGGTAGGCAGCAGCAGCAGGCATTATCCTGCCTCGGGTGTTGGAGAGGCAGTGTGTCCTGGTAGGCAGCAGCAGTAGGCATTATCCTGCCTCAGGTGCTGGAGAGGCAGTGTGTCCTGGTAGGCAGCAGCAGTAGGCATTATCCTGCCTCAGGTGCTGGAGAAGCAGTGTGTCCTGGTAGGCAGCAGCAGCAGGCGTTATCCTGCCTCAGGTGCTGGAGAGGCAGTGTGTCCTGGTAGGCAGCAGCAGCAGCAGCAGGCATTATCCTGCCTCAGGTGCTGGAGAGGCAGTGTGTCCTTGTAGGAAGCAGCAGCAGGCATTATCCTGCCCCAGGTGCTGGAGAGGCAGTGTGTCCTGGTAGGCAGCTGAAGCAGGCATTATCCTGCCTCAGGTGCTGGAGAGGCAGTGTGTCCTGGTATGCAGCAGCAGCAGGCATTATCCTGCCTCAGGGGCTGGAGAGGCAGTGTGTCCTGGTAGGCAGCAGCAGCAGGCATTATCCTGCCTCAGGTGCTGGAGAGGTAGTGTGTTCTGGTAGGCAGCAGCAGTAGCCATTATCCTGCCTCAGGTGCTGGAAAGGCAGTGTGTCCTGGTAGGCAGCAGCAAGCATTATGTTGGCTCTCGTGCTGGAGAGGCAGTGTGTCCTGGTAGGCAGCAGCAGTAGGCATTATTCTGCCTCAGGTGCTGGAGAGACAGTGTGTTCTGGTAGGCTCAGCAGGCATTATCCTGCCTCAGGTGCTGGAGAGGCAGTGTGTCCTGGTAGGCAGGAGCAGTAGGCATTATCCTGCCTCAGGTGCTGGAGAGGCAGTGTGTCCTGGTAGGCAGCAGCAGTAGGCATTATCCTGCCTCAGGTGCTGGAGAGGCAGTGTGTCCTGGTAGGCAGCAGCAGTAGGCATTATCCTGCCTCAGGTACTGGAGAGGCAGTGTGTCTTGGTAGGCTCAGCAGGCATTATCCTGCCTCAGGTGCTGGAGAGGCAGTGTGTCCTAGTAGGCAGCAGCAGTAGGCATTATCCTGCCTCAGGTGCTGGAGAGGCAGTGTGTCCTGGTAGTCAGCAGCAGCAGCACGCATTATCCTGCCTCAGGTGCTGGAGAGGCAGTGTGTCCTGGTAGGCAGCAGCAGCAGGCATTATCCTGCCTCAGGTGCTGGAGAGGCAGTGTGTCCTGGTAGGCAGCAGCAGCAGCAGCAGGCCTTATCCTGCCTCAGGTGCTGGAGAGACAGTGTGTCCTGGTAGGCAGCAGCAGTAGGCATTATCCTGCCTCAGGTGCTGGAGAGGCAGTGTGTCCTGGTAGGCAGCAGCAGGTATTATCCTGCCTTAGGTGCTCAGCATGCAGGGTAGTACGCTACACAGGTAACGTTTTTAGTATTGGTTCATCCTGGACCATTGCCAAGTCACAGCGAAGTGAGAAAGAAACAAGAGAAAGCCACAAGACGGGTAGTCAAGGAATCAGTCAACTACAAGGATCTACTACACTCGTTAGAAGAGGGGAAAAAATCCAGAGTACGAGAGGACAATCCGTGCAAGCCAAAATGGGCGAGTACGAAACTGGGTCCAGACACCAATGTTGTCACGTTGATGAGGTGAGGATATCTCTGATAAGAATTACTGAGACAGTCTGGATTAGTCTGGGCAACGATGGAGATGCTGTGTCAGTGTCGCTGAGGTATGTTACAGCGGATTATTGGCGTTGGTTGAGCTAGGTGTTGGTTGATTAGGGTGTTGGTTGATGAGGGTGTTGGTTGAGCAGGGTGTTGGTTGAGCAGCGTGTTGGTGTTGGATGAACAGGGTGTTGGTGGCACCCAGGATACGGTTAATGTTGTCTAGTAGGGCTGTAATACCACGGGTAGCCTTTCTGGGTCGCTCTGCCGGAGCCTTCCTGGAAGATGCTTGGTTAATCAGCTCATGGTGGCAGGTTGGGCAGCATGGGGGCAGGCTGGCAGCACGGGGCAGCATGGGGTAACATGGTGGCAGGCTGGGAAGCAAGGGACAGGCTCGACTCTCGTATCAGCCTAGCCTGGATACGCTCATCTCACTATTGACTGTTACCATAAGAGCATAAGAAATGAGGAGTACTGCAGCAAGTCTACTGGCCCATACTAGGCAGGTCCTTCTCAAACTCAAACTCACTGACAAAAATATTTCCCCAACCCATTTTTCCAGAATGATAAATGCCCCACTCTTCTTTTAGAACTCCCACAACCACTGTATACACGTGTTCCACTCTTAAGTTTTCTATATATACGCTGTTAGATTATTTTTTCCTGAGGTATCTGACCTTGAGTGTTATGTTGGCACCCTGGTGATGAATCTCTCTCTAAGGGGAAATTCTGGGTGCCTCGTGTCGCTGTCTGCTAATATCTTCGTGGAAGTCAACAGAAGTCAGCTGCTGTACGCGGTGCTCCTAGTGGCTTATCTGTCAGCAGGGGAGATAAGGCTTTCCTCACACGTGTCTTAATAATAATAATAATAATAACAATAACAATAATAGCAATAAAAATAATAATAATAACAACAACAACAACAACAACAACAACAACAACAATAATAATAATAATAATAATAATAATAATAATAGCGGATAATTCACCAGTGGTAATAAATACAGTTGTAGATTATAAATCTTAAATCTATATTGACTGTGTAAATCTATACTGATAGTGTGTAAATCTATACTGAGAGTGTGTAAATCTATACTGATAGTGTGTAAATCTATACTGATAGTGTATAAATCTATACTGATAGTGTGTAAATCTATATTGACAGTGTGTAAATCTATACTGATAGTGTGTAAATCTATACTGATAGTGTGTAAATCTATACTGATAGTGTGTAAATCTATACTGATAGTGTGTAAATCTATACTGACAGTGTGTAAATCTATACTGATGGTGTGTAAATCTATGCTGATAGTGTGTAAATGTATACTGACAGTGTGTAAATCTATACTGATAGTGTCATGTGAGTTTTTCGATACGTGGACATCTACTGGTACACTGGTTACTGGTAACTGGTTGCTAGGAACTGGTACTGCTACTGAGAGCTCGGCGACGCTAACGTATGTCGTTCCAACATACAACTAATACAAACTAGAGACAGCAGGTGTACGGCTTGGGCTGATTCTATACAATGTCAAAGTACACAACAATTGAACATTATAACATACATAAGTAGAATATTGGAATGGAAGCTTACATAATTGAAACTGTAATAAAACTGTAATGCAATACAAGGTATGATATAGCACAACTCATCGAATGAAACTCAACGTTGAGATTACACAATAGAAGTTATAAAAAAAAATTTGATCGATCGATCTGTATTCATGTGATCTACGAATTCTGAGGAAGGAATATATACAAAGAAAGAAGTGTTTAACAGAAAGGCAGATTCGGTGCACTCAAATCTAGAAGTTAACTCTCAGAATTCGGAGAGAACGTGAACACACACAAAAAATTCTTGAACACTGATAAGTTGATACTGTAATTATTCATCTATACAGGTTATTTACATTTAACCCCAACTCTGCTAGGGTGAGATTGATATATGCAGAATAGGTCTCATCTCTGGGAGGATCAAACTCTGTTGCACTGGCTAACTCATGCTGTATTTGAGGCAAATCTGAATTGGTAGTTACAAATGATACTTGAGGATTTCTCAATACCTGTCGTGTACGTAGGGAATAATGACATTCAGGTTGATCGTCTGACTGAGTATCAGAGGTAGAGAGTACAGGATCAGGAGGATTGTCAGAGTCTGTCACATAAGTCTGGGTTGGAACATCATTATCATCACATACTAACTTCATATGATCTAAATGCGATTCTTTATACTGACCAGTACTAATTTCTCTAACCTTATACTTATTACCAGTGATATGTTCAACTACTCGATAAGGACCAACAAACTTTTGATCAAGCTTAGGCATTGCAGATGTTTTGCTCAAGTTAGTCAGCATAACTCTCGAACCTACTTTGATTTTGGATGGCTTTGCTCGAGTGTTTGCGATTCTTGTAAATTCTGCTGTTGATTTATGAAGTGTTTCACGGATTCTTCTAAAAACACTTTGAGCTAAGCTGGTACGAGTTGCTATGAAATCATCAGGGTTGTAATTTGGTTTTGGATTAGAATATAACAACTCATAAGGCAAACGTTTATCTACACCATACAATGCATAATGTGGAGTGTCACCTATAGAAACATTGTAAGCAGAATTTATAGCACACTGCACATCAGGTATAACTTCATCCCAAGTTTCCCTGTTGGGATTGATAGTGGCTCTCAAGACATCAAGTACTTTCTTATTGGTACGTTCCGCTAACCCATTGCTGGCAGGATGATGAGGAACAATGGTGGATTTAGAGATCTTGTACAAGGTACACAAATTTTCAAGAATCTCATTACAGAATTCACCTCCATTATCTGTTACTAGGGACTTAGGGGGTGGTATGCCTGCAGATAATGCGTCCTTTAAACGCTTTAGCTACTGTCTCGGCAGTCTTATCTGCAACAGGAACTAACTCACAATATCTGGTGAAATGGTCTACCATAACACATAGATGTTTGTTGCCTTGGAGGGAACATTGGAAATTAGTTAACAAATCTAGCGCAACTCTTTCCCACGGTTCGCTAGTGGTTGGATACACTTGGATTGGATTAGGACCATTAGCATTACCTTTATGTTGCATGTAGACACTACATTTCTTAACATACTCAGAAATATCAGTTGCCATACGAGGCCAAAAGTATTTCAATCTGGCTTGTTTTACTGAACGATCCATACCAGGGTGCGCAACACCTGGTACATCGTGAACTAGCTGTAAGGCTACATTCACTAGTGACTGTGGAATTACTAACTGGTAAACTCTTCTGCTAGGAGTACCCGACTCGGCTGTTCGATACAGTAATTCTTGGTTCATGACAAAGTCACTGATGGGTGCTGGTGGCTTCACAGTCAGAATAAGATCTTCCTGGAGCAGGAATCGAATCACACCAGACCACATGGGATCTGTTCGTTGAGCATTCTTTACATCTTCAGCACTAAATGGAGGGTCTGCAGTTACTATACTAACATGTCGCGATAAGGCATCTGCGACTACATTTGACTTGCCAGGTAAGTGTTCAAAGGTCGGATTGAACTCTTGGATAGTCAAGGTCCATCTGGCTAACCTTCCAGTAGGTTGTTTGTTCTGGAATAAAGGTATCAGTGGAGCATGGTCTGTCAAGACATGAACAGAGTACTGATAAATAATGTCTCGGAAGTGCTTTAAAAACCATAATATTGCTAAAGTTTCTTGCTCAGTTACTGTATAATTACGTTCAGCCTTCGTAAGGACTCGGCTAGCAAATGCAACTGCGTTGTACTTGCCATCAGTCTTCTGAGCTAGTGCGGCACCTATGCCAATAGAACTAGCATCAGTTGTCAGATAGAAGGGCTTAGAAAAATCTGAAAATTTCAAAATTGGAGCAGATGTTAGCTTTTCTTTTAAAGTTTGGAATGCTCTTTCTTGATGGAAGGTCCAAACAAAAGGAGCATCTTTCTTAAGCAACTCAGTTAGAGGAGCAGCTATGGAAGAAAAATTGGCAATGAAAGATCTATAAAAACCTGCTAAGCCCACAAAGGATCTTACGGCATCAGCAGTTTTGGTTGTTGGAAAATTTAGTACTGCAGTTACTTTACTTTGGTCAGTCATAACCCCTCTAGGAGTGACTACGTGACCAAGAAACTTAATTTCTGATCTGAAAAATTGACATTTAGATAGTTTGATCTTTAAATTGGCTTCTTCAAGCTTACCAAGTACTACATCAAGTCTTTTCAAGTGTGTATCCACGTCTTTAGACATGATGATTACGTCATCTAAGTACACCATAAGTGCATTACCTATGAGACCTCTAAAGATATTAGTCATGAGCCTTGAGAACGTGATAGGGGAGGATCGTAATCCAAACGCCATATGGAGGAAGTGATAATGACCTGTAGGAGTGGAGAATGCAGTTAGTTCTTGGCTGTCTTCGTGAAGAGGGACTTGCCAAAACCCTAGTAACAAATCCAGGGTTGAAAAGACTTTGTTATCTCCGATGTTACGTAAAAGATCACCCAGTACAGGGAGTGGGAAGCGATCTGGAATAGTTTTCGCATTTAACTTCCTAAAGTCAATCACTGGGCACCAAGTACCATCCTTCTTAGGCACTAGGATCAAAGGCGCATTCCAAGGTGAATTGCTAGGTGCAATAACTCCATCATCAAGCGTTTGATTGATCAATTCTTCTGCGACAGCAACTTGTGAATGAGGCATTCTGTACGCAGGTATATAGATAGGTCTAGTACCAGGTTCAAGTGGAATACGATGGGACAATAAGTTCGTTATACCCATCTTCTCACCTGGTAAGGCAATGGCTTTACGACGTTTGTTCAACAGAGTCAAGAAACGCTTGACTTCATCTGGGAAGTCAGTGGGAGCTATGTCTTTCTCCTCAACTGGTGGAACAGATTGATCCAGTGAAGTGGATGAGGTCTCCCCAGTAGAAATAGCACCGACCCACTGGTCAGGTGACAACTCATCCTCTACCTGAACAGGGTAAGGATAGAGAACAAGGTCAACAAGATTGGTATTTGCTCTGAGACGAACACTGTGACCAGAAGTGTTAGCTAGGAAGAAATGGATCTTACTATCTCTTACAACATGTAAGGATGGTTCAACAAATAGACCTTTTACTTTGCAGGAATCACTGTCAACTAGGACGTTATCACCATCTGGAACACTAGGAACAACAACAGACACTCTAGTGAGGGCACTAGCTGCGACAGAAACGTCTTTCTGCAGATGGCATGTGACATCAACAAGAGATGGCATTACTAGTTGCAAGTAATTGTTTTCCGACAAGGCGTCCCCTGTGGAGAAACTACTACTTGAACTAGCAGACATTGCAGGGATAGGCTCAGCACTCAAGGTAGTCAGAGCGTCCTCGGACACTTGAGGTAACTGGACACTATCTTGCAAGTCTGAAGTTGCAGGAACACAGACAGGAGTGACAGGATCATCAGTGCCTGACCGCTTGGGTACGCTACTGGAAAATGCACTGGCCTGTAAGGACTTAATTAGAATGTCGTACTCTACTGCAGTATGGCAGATCTCGGATCCAAGCTGGTAACCCCAAAATGGTACGATCAAGTCATCAATTTGGGCATGCCATCGATAAGGGTCGAGCACAATGCGTAAGTCTCGCATGGAAGCAAATCCCAGTAGAAGGTCACCAGGGAAAGTAATCTGGTCGACAACAAGGAAGGAAGCAGTGAAGTCTCTACCTTGGATAGAAAAGTTAGGGAAGTCCGACCGCGGACACGCAGGTGAGAACCAGCTACTCCACTAAGGGAGGACACATGAGTCGGTTCTACGAGAAGGACATGTCGCAACTGCTTATCCCTAAACAAACTAGACCTGATAATATTGACTTACGCACCAGAGTCCATGAACAAATGAACGGGCGCATTATGAACAGATGCTTGCACTATAGGGCCTATGGTTGCATTGGAAGTTATGTGCAAACAAAAAGGTGGATTGTCATCAGTAAAGATTTGTTCCACTTCATCCCCAAAATCATCTACATCAGTACATATACTAAAATTGGAACTGGTACTACTACTGAGAATAGTGTGTAAATCTATACTGACAGTGTGTAAATCTATACTGACAGTGTGTAAATCTATACTGACAGTGTGTAAATCTATACTGACAGTGTGTAAATCTATACTGACAGTGTGTAAATCTATACTGATAGTGTGTAAATCTATACTGACAGTGTGTAAATCTACACTGATAGTGTGTAAATCTATACTGACAGTGTGTAAATCTATACTGACAGTTTGTAAATCTATACTGACAGTGTGTAAATCTATACTGACAGTGTGTAAATCTATACTGACAGTGTGTAAATCTATACTGACAGTGTGTAAATCTATACTGACAGTGTGTAAATCTATACTGACAGTGTGTAAATCTATACTGACAGTGTGTAAATCTATACTGACAGTGTGTAAATCTATACTGACAGTGTGTAAATCTATACTGACAGTGTGTAAATCTATACTGACAGTGTGTAAATCTATACTGACAGTGTGTAAATCTATACTGACAGTATGTAAATCTATACTGACAGTGTGTAAATCTATACTGACAGTGTGTAAATCTATACTGACAGTGTGTAAATCTATACTGACAGTATGTAAATCTATACTGACAGTATGTAAATCTATACTGACAGTGTGTAAATCTATACTGACAGTGTGTAAATCTATACTGACAGTGTGTAAATCTATACTGACAGTATGTAAATCTATACTGACAGTATGTAAATCTATACTGACAGTGTGTAAATCTATACTGACAGTGTGTAAATCTATACTGACAGTGTGTAAATCTATACTGACAGTATGTAAATCTATACTGACAGTATGTAAATCTATACTGACAGTGTGTAAATCTATACTGACAGTGTGTAAATCTATACTGACAGTGTGTAAATCTATACTGACAGTATGTAAATCTATACTGACAGTATGTAAATCTATACTGACAGTGTGTAAATCTATACTGACAGTGTGTAAATCTATACTGACAGTATGTAAATCTATACTGACAGTGTGTAAATCTATACTGACAGTGTGTAAATCTATACTGACAGTATGTAAATCTATACTGACAGTGTGTAAATCTATACTGACAGTGTGTAAATCTATACTGACAGTGTGTAAATCTATACTGACAGTGTGTAAATCTATACTGACAGTGTGTAAATCTATACTGACAGTGTGTAAATCTATACTGACAGTATGTAAATCTATACTGACAGTATGTAAATCTATACTGACAGTGTGTAAATCTATACTGACAGTGTGTAAATCTATACTGACAGTATGTAAATCTATACTGACAGTGTGTAAATCTATACTGACAGTGTGTAAATCTATACTGACAGTATGTAAATCTATACTGACAGTGTGTAAATCTATACTGACAGTGTGTAAATCTATACTGACAGTGTGTAAATCTATACTGACAGTGTGTAAATCTATACTGACAGTGTGTAAATCTATACTGACAGTGTGTAAATCTATACTGATAGTGTGTAAATCTATACTGACAGTGTGTAAATCTATACTGACAGTGTGTAAATCTATACTGATAGTGTGTAAATCTATACTGACAGTATGTAAATCTATACTGATAGTGTGTAAATCTATACTGACAGTGTGTAAATCTATACTGACAGTGTGTAAATCTATACTGACAGTGTGTAAATCTATACTGATAGTGTGTAAATCTATACTGATAGTGTGTAAATCTATACTGACAGTGTGTAAATCTATACTGACAGTGTGTAAATCTATACTGACAGTGTGTAAATCTATACTGATAGTGTGTAAATCTATACTGATAGTATGTAAATCTATACTGACAGTGTGTAAATCTATACTGATAGTGTGTAAATCTATACTGATAGTGTGTAAATCTATACTGACAGTGTGTAAATCTATACTGACAGTGTGTAAATCTATACTGACAGTGTGTAAATCTATACTGATAGTGTGTAAATCTATACTGATAGTATGTAAATCTATACTGACAGTGTGTAAATCTATACTGATAGTATGTAAATAAGACACCGAATGCTGGTTGTGACATCTAATGGTGAAGACGTTTCGCCCAGTCTGCACTTGATAAAGATCCTGGTGGATCAAGAACGCTTCAGAATTATCGCACAAGAAAGATTTAATAAAACTGTATTGTTGTCTGTGACATAATTAGTGACGCTGGAGTAGGATGACCTTCAGTGGTCACTGTTAAAGATCCCCTCACCAGGGTCACGGCCCAAGTTTGTTTTTTCCTGGTCCGAGAGACCTGCATCCTGCGTCCTGTTGATATGCAGTGCGATGTGTTGATATGCAGTGCGTCGTGTTAATATGCAGTGCGTCGTGTTGATACACAATTCAACCAACTAATCACTGCGTAGTAAACAAAGACGCGCCCGCATGTGCACACACACTCACTCTTGTGCGCCATTCGTAATATGATGTTGAAGAATGAGGGTATTCGAGATCGGTCCCCGGCATGGGAGGAAACGTTGGGCGTGTTTCCTTAAACCTGCTGTCCCTGTTCACCTAGCAGTAAGTAGGTACCTGGTGGGTGTTAATCACCTTACACCTGCTGTCCCTGTTCTCCTAGCAGTACGTAGGTTCATGGGTGTTAGTCGACTGTTCTAGGTCGCAATCTGGGGGACAAGATTAACTTAAGTTGTTGGAAATGTATGCCTCTCAGTGTATATACAGAAATGTATGCCTCTCAGTGTATATACACCGAGAGATGTATGCCTCTCAGTGCATATACACCGAGAGATGTATGCCTCTCAGTGTATATACAAAGATGTATGCCTCAGTGCATATACACCGAGAGATGTATGCCTATCGGTGTATATAGGCTGAAAGTTAACATTACTATTTTCAGTATCGAAGCATTATTGTCTGGAGGTTAACACGCTACATACGGCCTTAATAACCCTCGTTTAGTTGATAGGTTTTACACCCTATTAACCGCACTAGTCACGGCATAGAGTATGCAACACCACAATGGCACCACATCTGATGTGTCATGTCCAGGAGCTAGAGAAATGCAGAGGTTTTTCACTGGACTAATTCATGAGGTGAAGAAATTAGCTTATGAGGTGTGATGAGGGAGTAATGGGGTATGAGGTGAAAATGGGTGTGAGTGTTTATGAGTGGATGTGAGAGGGTGTGTGTGTATGTAATGGTGGTGTGTGAGTGGGTGTATGAGTGGGTGTGTGAGTGGGTGTGGCGGACCTTGGCCTCATCTTCTCATTACATTCAAGACACCCGATGGGTGTAGCATTACACACATACACACACACACACACACACACACACACACACACACACACACACACACACACACACACACACACACACACACACACACACACACACACACACAACACACACACGCACATACACACACACACACACACACACACACACACACCCACACACCCTCCACCACTTGACACAAACACTTGACACAAACACGTACCCCCCACCTCCCCTAACCATCTCTCCCCCTTCCCTAACCACCTCACCTTAGCCACCTACCCCTCCCCCAAACCACCTAACCCCTCCCCAAACCGTCTAACCCCCCCAACTACCTCCCTCCCTCCAATAACCATCCTCCCGCTCCCCCATAACCATCCATCCCCTCTCTCCCTCAAACCATCTAACCCCCTCCCCCAACTATCTCTACCCCTCCAATAACCATCCTCCCCCTCCCCCACAACCATCCATCCCCTCTCCTAACCATCTATTCCCCTCCCCCTAACCAGGATGAGGACAAGGGGCTCCAAGGACGAATCTGGGAGGGAGGAATGGGACGTAGAGCTCAAAAAAAGGGAGGAAGACTGGGGAAGGAGACTAGATGAGCTGGAAAGGAAGATGGAAGAGAGGTTAGCAGCAGAATGCAGAAGGTGGAAGCAACAGGCCACAGCAGCAGAAATCAAGATAGATAGATTAGAAGAGGAGCTGAGACATCTGAAACAGCACAGAGACAAAGATATTACAGAAGTAGCATCGGCAATGGCTACATCAAACACAGACAACAGGTCTGAAGGAAGCATGGAAACTAAACTGTATGCAGAGGTCCTGTCAAACCCACATGGGGCCAAAACAAAGACAGGGAGCACACTAGGACAGAATGAGAGGTTGGAAGACATTGAAGGAACTAGGACATGTGCAAGGACCTTACCAGATACCTGTGGGGGCCAGGAGCAGGTGAGCAGGAAGGATAAACCAAGAAGCATAGGGGCAATAACTAGGGAAGGGACTGAAGGAAGGAACACTCCATGGGAAGGAACTAAAACACATCAGAGGATGCAATGGGAGTCACAGTGGGAGGTGGAAAGGGAAAGATCCGTGTTTGTCTATGGGCTAGACGAAGCTAAAGGGAAAACTTATGATGAAAGAAAGCAGGAGGAGAAAAAAGCAATTGAAGATATCATGAAGGTGATAGGCGAGGGGGACATGACCCAGGTGGCAAATTTTCAGAGAACTGGGTGGTTCACAAAGAAAAGGAATCGGCCTCTCAAAGTAATTTTCAAGGCAGAATCAACCCAAACCATGATCCTGCAGGAGAAAGCATGGCTGAGAGGCAAGCAGGAGTTCCGGAGTGTGTACCTCGATCGAGACAGAACACAGGACGAAAGGAAGACAATGAAAGAGAGAGTTCAAAAACGAAAGGAGAAATGGGAGGAAATGAAAAAGGAGAGCAGAATAATCCAGGATCAAATGGAAGGACAAGCGCACCCCCCAGAAACACCTGCAGAAGGACTCCAGCCACGACACCCCCAAGGCAACTGAACAATCCAAACCAACCATCACACACCGATCCCTCTGTTTCCACCCCCCGCACCACAGTTACAGTATTAGAACAGAAGTTGAAGGTTTGGTACACAAATGCAGATGTATTAACGAATAAACATGAGGAATGGTAAGAAAGAATCAATGAGAAGTCCCCAGACATCATAGCAGTTACAGAAACAAAACTCATGGAGACAATAATAGATGCAATCTTCCCACCAGGATACCAGATCTTGAGGAAAGATAGAAGGGACAGGGGGGGAGGTGGGGTTGCTCTGCTCGTAAAAAACAGATGGAAATTCGAGAAAATGGAAGGAATAGATGAGACGGGAGAAAGAGACTACATAGCAGGTACACTTCAGTCTGGGGAACACAAAGTGGTCATTGCAGTGATGTATAATCCACCACAGAACTGCAGGAGGCCAAGAGAGGAATATGAAGAGAGCAACAGAGCAATGGTGGACACACTTGCTGAGGTGGCAAGAAGAGCTCACTCCAGCAGAGCAAAGTTGCTGGTTATGGGGGATTTCAACCACAGGGAGATTGACTGGGAAAACCTGGAGCCACATGGGGGTCCTGAAACATGGAGAGCCAGGATGTTGGACGTGGTGCTGGAAAACCTCATGCACCAACATGTTAAGGACACTACCAGAGTGAGAGGGGAGGATGAACCAGCAAGATTGGACCTTGTGTTCACCCTGGGCAGCTCAGATATTGAGGACATCAAGTATGAGAGTCCCCTAGGAGCTAGCGACCACGTGGTTCTGTGCTTTGAATACATAGTAGAGCTGCAAGTGGAGAGAATAACAGGAGTTGAAAGAGAAAAGCCTGACTATAAAAGAGGGGACTACATAGGGTTGAAGAACTTCCTGCAGGAGGTCCAGTGGGACAGAGAACTGGCAGGAAAGCCAGTAAATGAAATGATGGAATATGTAACAACAAAATGCAAGGAGGCAGTGGAAAGGTTTATTCCCAAGGGCAACAGTAACAACGGGAAGACCAGAACGAGCCCCTGGTTTACCCGACGGTGTAAGGAGGCAAAAACAAAATGCAATAGAGAATGGAAAAAGTACAGAAGGCAGAGAACACACGAAAATAGGGAGATCAGTCGCAGAGCCAGGAATGAGTATGCACAGGTAAGGAGGGAGGCCCAGTGACAGTATGAAAATGACATAGCATCGAGAATCAAGACTGACCCGAAACTGTTGTATAGCCACATCAGGAGGATGGAAATATAAACACAAATGCAGTACAATGTGATCCTTTATTGACAACGTTTCACCCACACAGTGGGCTTTTTCAAGTCACACAGGGATCTACCTGGGGTTGGAAGGTACGAGAGTATTTATAGGCATGTTCAGAATGTTGAGGTCAGGTGGAGAATGCTGCATCTGATGATCTACCGGGTGGGGTTATAGAGTCCTGGGTAGCTTGGCAGGGTTATTGGACAAGTTGTGAGTAGACCTTCTGCAGTGTTCTATGTTCTTATGTGGGATAGCGATGAAGAAGTTTCTTGGCGAGTGGTTCAGCTATATTATAGAAGCCATTGTTCTGGTTGAAATTGTTGGTTGTAGAGATGAGCGATGATTCCAGGATTCTTCTGTATTGAGTGTTGTCTTCTGTGGCTATAAGTCTTGAGTTTCTGTAGTTAATTAAATGGTTGTGTGAATTGCGATGTTGTACACAGGCATTCCTTGTATCGTCAGTCCTGCTTGCATATTGGTGTTCTGAAATACGTGTTTGGAGGTCTCTTGATGTTTCGCCCACATATAATTTGTTGCAGTCATTACAAGGGATTATGTATACCCCTGCAGAGGATGGAGGCTTGTCCTGTCTACTACTGGTGATGTCCTTGATGGTCGTGGTTGTGGAGGTAGATACTTGGAATGATGTTTTCGCAAAGATGTTGGAAACATGTTTGGCAATGGAGTTGGTTGGGAGGACTATGTATCTCTTCTCGGCAGTGTCTTCTCTGGGTGTGTTGAAGATGTTTAATGCCCGCCGTCTGCAGTCTCTGATGAAGTGACGAGGATAGTGGAGTTTAGAAAATACTTGTTCAATTATAGTGCATTCTTCCTCAAGGAACTCATTGCTGCAGATTCTGAGTGCACGTAGGAAAAAGCCTATAATTACACCACGTTTAGTTTTGGTGTCGTGGTGAGAGTAGAAGTGGAGAAGATCGTTTTGGTTGGTGGGTTTTCGATAGACTTTAAAACGAAGTTCGTGGTCAGCTTTGCAGAGCAGAACATCAAGGAAAGGAAGAGTGTTGTCGACTTCTTCTTCAAGTGTGAACTGGATTGAAGGCTCGACCTGGTTGAGCTTGTCTTGGAGAGCTTGAACGTTGAAGCGTTTAGGAGTTATGAGGAGAATGTCGTCAACATAACGGAGCCAGGTGACAGACGAAGGAATAATGGTGGAGAAACGTTCGGCTTCTAGATGTTCCATGTATAGGTTCGCCAGGACTGCACTGAGTGGCGAACCCATGGGTAGTCCAAAAGTCTGCTGAAAGAGGTGATTTTCGAAAGAGAAACACGTAAAGCCAACACATAGTTCAACAAGGTCGATGAAATCGCTGGCTGGAATGGGAAGATCAAGTGAATCGTCAATTTTCCTGCGCAAGAGATCGATGGCTTGTGTAGTAGGTACTTTGGTGAATAGGGAAGTCACGTCAAGGCTGGAAAGTTTCTTGTTCCTGATGTTGATGTTGCGAATGCGGTTGAGAAGATCACCCGAGTGTTTGACATGTGCTGGACTGATAGTGCCCAAGAGTTTAGAGAGGTGTTTTGCGAGAATTCCTGAGAGCTGGTGGGGAGCACTGCCTATTCCCGAGGATATGGGCCTCAGTGGGATACCAGGCTTGTGAGTCTTTGGCAGGCCGTACATTCTGGCAGGTCTGGGGTTGCTGGGCATGGTGTGCAGAAGTTTCTTCCCTTGTTCTGAGCCCCTCAAAATGCGGCGAGTCCTTTGAAGAAAAGTTTTAGTAAGGTTGTCCACTTGGTTAGTTGTGAGAGGTTTGTAGGTATCTGGGTCATTAAGTAGATTGAGCATTTTGTTCCTGTAATCGTCAGTGTTCATGATAACAACACCACCTCCTTTATCAGCGGTGGTGACCCTGATGGTCGTGTCTTCTGCTAAACCTTTGAGTGCATTGATGTAACGTCGAGGTATGACTGGGGAGCTGCGTGTTGAGATGGCTGCTGAGATGATGCCTTGAAGATAGCCTTTTTGGAAGTCGGAGTCATTGTGTCTGTAGTTTTTGGCGATGAAATTGAGGTCTTGTTTTGGTTTCGTAATTCCTGTTGCGAATTTGAGGCCTAAGCTGAGGGCTTCAGTTTCTGTGGTTGACAGTGGACGAGATGAAAGATTTTGAATAATTTCAGGTCTTCCTAAACTTTTCCAATTACTATTATCGCAGAGTGTTTGTAGTTTCCTAGCAAGTCTGATCTTCTGTTGAACATTCGCTGTGGTAACTCTGCTGCGAATGATTTCGGCGGTGCGTCTGTTCATGTTGCCACGGAGTGTTGTGCCTAGTGTTCTGGCTTGGAGAAAAGCTTCCTTTGTAGCATTGTTTAAGTAATCTGCACACTCTTCAAGGTAGGTCCGAGCTATAGCGGAGAAAGGTGGTTTGATGTTGGCAATTTGAGGAGGAGTAGATCTTGGTAAGACCATTTCTTGGATGCAATCACGAAGAAAATTGTGTCTGTTGCGAAGTGAGTAAGCTTTTAGAAGAAGGTCCAGGTATTCTCTGTGTGAAGGATCCATTTCTACTGCAGTGTTTGACACGATGGAAATAAATGGTATAAAATACCGACACAATGGAAATATAAACACAAATGCAGTATAATGTGATCCTTTATTGACAACGTTTCACCCACACAGTGGGCTTTTTCAAGTCACACACGGATCTACCTGGGGTTGGAAGGTACGAGAGTATTTATAGTCATGTTCAGAATGTTGAGGTCAGGTGGAGAATGCTGCATCTGATGATCTACCGGGTGGGGTTATAGAGTCTTGGGTAGCTTGGCAGGGGTATTGGACAAGTTGTGAGTAGACCTTCTGCAGTGTTCTATGTTCTTATGTGGGATAGCGATGAAGAAGTTTCTTGGCGAGTGGTTCAGCTATGTTATAGAAGCCATTGTTCTGGTTGAAATTGTTGGTTGTAGAGATGAGCGATGATTCCAGGATTCTTCTGTATTGAGTGTTGTCTTCTGTGGCTATAAGTCTTGAGTTTCTGTAGTTAATTAAATGGTTGTGTGAATTGCGATGTTGTACACAGGCATTCCTTGTATCGTCAGTCCTGCTTGCATATTGGTGTTCTGAAATACGTGTTTGGAGGTCTCTTGATGTTTCGCCCACATATAATTTGTTGCAGTCATTACAAGGGATTATGTTCAATTATAGTGCATTCTTCCTCAAGGAACTCATTGCTGCAGATTCTGAGTGCACGTAGGAAAAAGCCTACGTTGACGTTACATCAATGCACTCAAAGGTTTAGCAGAAGACACGACCATCAGGGTCACCACCGCTGATAAAGGAGGTGGTGTTATCATGAACACTGACGATTACAGGAACAAAATGCTCAATCTACTTAATGACCCAGATACCTACAAACCTCTCACAACTAACCAAGTGGACAACCTTACTAAAACTTTTCTTCAAAGGACTCGCCGCATTTTGAGGGGCTCAGAACAAGGGAAGAAACTTCTGCACACCATGCCCAGCAACCCCAGACCTGCCAGAATGTACGGCCTGCCAAAGACTCACAAGCCTGGTATCCCACTGAGGCCCATATCCTCGGGAATAGGCAGTGCTCCCCACCAGCTCTCAGGAATTCTCGCAAAACACCTCTCTAAACTCTTGGGCACTATCAGTCCAGCACATGTCAAACACTCGGGTGATCTTCTCAACCGCATTCGCAACATCAACGTCAGGAACAAGAAACTTTCCAGCCTTGACGTGACTTCCCTATTCACCAAAGTACCTACTACACAAGCCATCGATCTCTTGCGCAGGAAAATTGACGATTCACTTGATCTTCCCATTCCAGCCAGCGATTTCATCGACCTTGTTGAACTATGTGTTGGCTTTACGTGTTTCTCTTTCGAAAATCACCTCTTTCAGCAGACTTTTGGACTACCCATGGGTTCGCCACTCAGTGCAGTTCTGGCGAACCTATACATGGAACATCTAGAAGCCGAACGTTTCTCCACCATTATTCCTTCGTCTGTCACCTGGCTCCGTTATGTTGACGACATTCTCCTCATAACTCCTAAACGCTTCAACGTTCAAGCTCTCCAAGACAAGCTCAACCAGGTCGAGCCTTCAATCCAGTTCACACTTGAAGAAGAAGTCGACAACACTCTTCCTTTCCTTGATGTTCTGCTCTGCAAAGCTGACCACGAACTTCGTTTTAAAGTCTATCGAAAACCCACCAACCAAAACGATCTTCTCCACTTCTACTCTCACCACGACACCAAAACTAAACGTGGTGTAATTATAGGCTTTTTCCTACGTGCACTCAGAATCTGCAGCAATGAGTTCCTTGAGGAAGAATGCACTATAATTGAACAAGTACTTTCTAAACTCCACTATCCTCGTCACTTCATCAGAGACTGCAGACGGCGGGCATTAAACATCTTCAATACACCCAGAGAAGACATTGCCGAGAAGAGATACATAGTCCTCCCAACCAACTCCATTGCCAAACATGTTTCCAACATCTTTGCGAAAACATCATTCCAAGTATCTACCTCCACAACCACGACCATCAAGGACATCACCAGTAGTAGACAGGACAAGCCTCCATCCTCTGCAGGGGTATACATAATCCCTTGTAATGACTGCAACAAATTATATGTGGGCGAAACATCAAGAGACCTCCAAACACGTATTTCAGAACACCAATATGCAAGCAGGACCGACGATAGAAGGAATGCCTGTGTACAACATCGCAATTCACACAACCATTTAATTAACTACAGAAACTCAAGACTTATAGCCACAGAAGACAACACTCAATACAGAAGAATCCTGGAATCATCGCTCATCTCTACAACCAACAATTTCAACCAGAACAATGGCTTCTATAACATAGCTGAACCACTCGCCAAGAAACTTCTTCATCGCTATCCCACATAAGAACATAGAACACTGCAGAAGGTCTACTCACAACTTGTCCAATACCCCTGCCAAGCTACCCAAGACTCTATAACCCCACCCGGTAGATCATCAGATGCAGCATTCTCCACCTGACCTCAACATTCTGAACATGCCTATAAATACTCTCGTACCTTCCAACCCCAGGTAGATCCGTGTGTGACTTGAAAAAGCCCACTGTGTGGGTGAAACGTTGTCAATAAAGGATCA
Organism: Cherax quadricarinatus; assembly: GCF_038502225.1. NCBI lineage: Eukaryota > Metazoa > Arthropoda > Malacostraca > Decapoda > Parastacidae > Cherax > Cherax quadricarinatus. The sequence goes on from NC_091321.1 coordinate 15,638,661, forward strand.
CATTATACTGCATTTGTGTTTATATTTCCATTGTGTCGGTATTTTATACCATTTATTTCCTCTACTATGTATTCAAAGCACAGAACCACGTGGTCGCTAGCTCCTAGGGGACTCTCATACTTGATGTCCTCAATATCTGAGCTGCCCAGGGTGAACACAAGGTCCAATCTTGCTGGTTCATCCTCCCCTCTCACTCTGGTAGTGTCCTTAACATGTTGGTGCATGAGGTTTTCCAGCACCACGTCCAACATCCTGGCTCTCCATGTTTCAGGACCCCCATGTGGCTCCAGGTTTTCCCAGTCAATCTCCCTGTGGTTGAAATCCCCCATAACCAGCAACTTTGCTCTGCTGGAGTGAGCTCTTCTTGCCACCTCAGCAAGTGTGTCCACCATTGCTCTGTTGCTCTCTTCATATTCCTCTCTTGGCCTCCTGCAGTTCTGTGGTGGATTATACATCACTGCAATGACCACTTTGTGTTCCCCAGACTGAAGTGTACCTGCTATGTAGTCTCTTTCTCCCGTCTCATCTATTCCTTCCATTTTCTCGAATTTCCATCTGTTTTTTACGAGCAGAGCAACCCCACCTCCCCCCCTGTCCCTTCTATCTTTCCTCAAGATCTGGTATCCTGGTGGGAAGATTGCATCTATTATTGTCTCCATGAGTTTTGTTTCTGTAACTGCTATGATGTCTGGGGACTTCTCATTGATTCTTTCTTACCATTCCTCATGTTTATTCGTTAATACATCTGCATTTGTGTACCAAACCTTCAACTTCTGTTCTAATACTGTAACTGTGGTGCGGGGGGTGGAAACAGAGGGATCGGTGTGTGATGGTTGGTTTGGATTGTTCAGTTGCCTTGGGGGTGTCGTGGCTGGAGTCCTTCTGCAGGTGTTTCTGGGGGGTGCGCTTGTCCTTCCATTTGATCCTGGATTATTCTGCTCTCCTTTTTCATTTCCTCCCATTTCTCCTTTCGTTTTTGAACTCTCTCTTTCATTGTCTTCCTTTCGTCCTGTGTTCTGTCTCGATCGAGGTACACACTCCGGAACTCCTGCTTGCCTCTCAGCCATGCTTTCTCCTGCAGGATCATGGTTTGGGTTGATTCTGCCTTGAAAATTACTTTGAGAGGCCGATTCCTTTTCTTTGTGAACCACCCAGTTCTCTGAAAATTTGCCACCTGGGTCATGTCCCCCTCGCCTATCACCTTCATGATATCTTCAATTGCTTTTTTCTCCTCCTGCTTTCTTTCATCATAAGTTTTCCCTTTAGCTTCGTCTAGCCCATAGACAAACACGGATCTTTCCCTTTCCACCTCCCACTGTGACTCCCATTGCATCCTCTGATGTGTTTTAGTTCCTTCCCATGGAGTGTTCCTTCCTTCAGTCCCTTCCCTAGTTATTGCCCCTATGCTTCTTGGTTTATCCTTCCTGCTCACCTGCTCCTGGCCCCCACAGGTATCTGGTAAGGTCCTTGCACATGTCCTAGTTCCTTCAATGTCTTCCAACCTCTCATTCTGTCCTAGTGTGCTCCCTGTCTTTGTTTTGGCCCCATGTGGGTTTGACAGGACCTCTGCATACAGTTTAGTTTCCATGCTTCCTTCAGACCTGTTGTCTGTGTTTGATGTAGTAGTGGAGGCAGGAACCATACATAGTTTTAAGAAGAGGTATGACAAAGCTCAGGAAGCAGTGAGAGAGAGGATCCAGTAGCGATCAGTGAAGAGGCGGGGCCAGGAGCTGAGTCTCGACCCCTGCAACCACAATTAGGTGAGTACACACACACACACACACACGCACACACACACACACACACATACACACAGAGGATGTTCCAGAGATGTGACACAGAAACAAGGGGTCACAATTGGAAGTTGAAGACTAGGATGAGTCAGAGGGATGTTAGGAAGTATTTCTTCAGCCATAGAGTTGTCAGGAAGTTTAATAGTCTAGCAAGTGATGTAGTGGAGACAGGAACCATACATAGCTTTAAGACGAGGTATGATAAAACTCATGGAGCAGGGAGAGAGAATCTCAGTAGTAGTACCAGTTCCTAGTAACCAGTTACCAGTAACCAGTGTACCAGTAGATGACTCACTACCAACCATCTGCGTGAATCACTGACTGATTATTCATGTTGCTGCTGACCATAGCAGGATTCCAGATGAAGTCAAGCGTTTGTTGACTCTGTTGAACAAACGAACTTATTGTCCCATCGTATTCCACTTGAACCTGGTACTAGACCTATCTACATACCTGTGTACAGAATGCCTCATTCACAAGTTGCTGTCGCAGAAGAATTGATCAATCAAACGCTTGATGATGGAGTTATTGCACCTAGCAATTCACCTTGGAATGCGCCCTTGATCCTAGTACCTAAGAAGGATGGTACTTGGCGCCCAGTGATTGACTTTAGGAAGTTAAATGCGAAAACTATTCCAGATCTCTTCCCGCTCCCTGTACTGGGTGATCTTTTACGTAACATCGGAGATAACAAAGTCTTTTCAAGCCTGGACTTGTTACAAGGGTTTTGGCAAGTCCCTCTTCACGAGGACAGCCAAGAGCTAACTGCATTCTCCACTCCTACAGGTCATTATCACTTCCTCCGTATGGCGTTTGGATTACGATCCTCCCCAATCACGTTCTCAAGGCTCATGACTAATATCTTTAGAGGTCTCATAGGTAATGCACTTATGGTGTACTTAGATGACGTAATCGTCATGTCTAAAGACGTGGATACACACTTGAAAAGACTTGATGTAGTACTTGGTAAGCTTGAAGAGGCCAATTTAAAGATCAAACTGTCTAAATGTCAATTTTTCAGATAAGAAATTAAGTTTCTTGGTCACGTAGTCATTCCTAGAGGGGTTACGACTGACCAAAGTAAAGTAACTGCAGTACTAAATTTTCCAACTCCCAAAACTGCTGATGCCGTAAGATCCTTTGTGGGCTTAGCAGGTTTTTATAGATCTTTCATTGCCAATTTTTCTTCCATAGCTGCTCCTCTGAGTTGCTTAAGAAAGATGCTCCTTTTGTTTGGACCTTCTGTCAAGAAAGAGCATTCCAGACTTTAAAAGAAAAGCTAACATCTGCTCCAATTTTGAAATTTCCAGATTTTTCTAAGTCCTTCTATCTGACAACTGATGCTAGTTCTATTGGCATAGGTGCCGTACTAGCTCAGAAGACTGATGGCAAGTACAACGCAGTTGCATTTGCTAGCCGAGTCCTTACGAAGGCTGAACGTAATTATACAGTAACTGAGCAAGAAGCTTTAGCAATAGTATGGTCTTTAAAGCACTTCCGAGACATTATTTATCAGTACTCTGTTCATGTCTTGACAGACCATGCTCCACTGATACCTTTATTCCAGAACAAACAACCTACTGGAAGGTTAGCCAGATGGACCTTGACTATCCAAGAGTTTAATCCCACCTTTGAACACTTACCTGGCAAGTCAAATGTAGTCGCAGATGCCTTATCGCGACATGTTAGTATAGTAACTGCAGACCCTCCATTTAGTGCTGAAGATGTAAAGAATGCTCAACGAACAGATCCCATGTGATCTGGTGTGATTCGATTCCTGCTCCAGGAAGATCTTATTCTGACTGTGAAGCCACCAGCACCCATCAGTGACTTTGTCATGAACCAAGAATTACTGTATCGAACAGCCGAGTCGGGTACTCCTAGCAGAAGAGTTTACCAGTTAGTAATTCCACAGTCACTAGTGAATGTAGCCTTACAGCTAGTTCACGATGTACCAGGTGTTGCGCACCCTGGTATGGATCGTTCAGTAAAACAAGCCAGATTGAAATACTTTTGGCCTCGTATGGCAACTGATATTTCTGAGTATGTTAAGAAATGTAGTGTCTGCATGCAACATAAAGGTAATGCTAATGGTCCTAATCCAATCCAAGTGTATCCAACCACTAGCGAACTGTGGGAAAGAGTTGCGCTAGATTTGTTAACTAATTTCCAATGTTCCCTCCAAGGCAACAAACATCTATGTGTTATGGTAGACCATTTCACCAGATATTGTGAGTTAGTTCCTGTTGCAGATAAGACTGCCGAGACAGTAGCTAAAGCGTTTAAAGAACGCATTATCTGCAGGCATACCACCCCTAAGTCCCTAGTAACAGATAATGGAGGTGAATTCTGTAATGATATTCTTGAAAATTTTTGTACCTTGTACAAGATCTCTAAATCCACCATTGTTCCTCATCATCCTGCCAGCAATGGGTTAGCGGAACGTACCAATAAGAAAGTACTTGATGTCTTGAGAGCCACTATCAATCCCAACAGTGAAACTTGGGATGAAGTTATACCTGATGTGCAGTGTGCTATAAATTCTGCTTACAATGTTTCTATAGGTGACACTCCACATTATGCATTGTATGGTGTAGATAAACGTTTGCCTTATGAGTTGCTATATTCTAATCCGAAGCCAAATTATAACCCTGATGATTTTATAGCAACTCGTACCAGCTTAGCTCAAAGTGTTTTTAGAAGAATCCGTGAAACACTTCATAAATCAACAGCAGAATTTACAAGAGTCGCAAACACTTGAGCAAAGCCACCCAAAATCAAAGTAGGTTTGAGAGTTATGCTGACTAACTTTAACAAAACGTCTGCAATGCCTAAGCTTGATCAAAAGTTTGTTGGTCCTTATCGAGTAGTTGAACATATCACTGGTAATAAGTATAAGGTTAGAGAAATTAGTACTGGTCAGTATAAAGAATTGCATTTAGATCATATGAAGTTAGTATGTGATGATAATGATGTTCCAACCCAGACTAATGTGACAGACTCTGACAATCCTCCTGATCCTGTACTCTCTACCTCTGATACTCAGTCAGATGATCAACCTGAATGTCGTTATTCCCTACGTACACGACAGGTATTGAGAAATCCTCAAGTATCATTTGTTGCTTCCAATTCAGATTTGCCTCAAATACAGCATGAGTTAGCCAGTGCAACAGAGTTTGATCCTCCCAGAGATGACACCCATTCTGCATATATCAATCTCACCCTAGCAGAGTTGGGGTTAAATGTAAATAACCTGTATAGATGAATAATTACAGTATCAACTTATCAGTATTCAAGAATTTTTTTTTTTTTGTGTTCACGTTCTCTCCGAATTCTGAGAGTTAACAGTCTAGATTTGAGTGCACCGAATCTGCCTTTCTGTTAAGCACTTCTTTCTTTGTATATATTCCTTCCTCAGAATCCATAGATCACGTGAATACAGATCGATCGATCAAATTTTTTTTATCACTTCTATTGTGTAATCCCAACGTTGAGTTTCATTCGATGAGTTGTGCTATATTATACCTTGTATTGCATTACAGTTTTATTACAGTTTCAATTATGTAAGCTTCCATTCCAATATTCTACTTATGTATGTTATAATGTTCAATTGTTGTGTACTTTGATGTTGTATAGAATCAGCCCAAGCCGTACACCTGCCATCTCTAGTTTATATTAGTTGTATGTCGGGACGACATATGTTAGCGTTGCCGAACTCTCAGTAGTAGTACCAGTTCCTAGTAACCAGTTACCAGTAACCAGTGTACCAGTAGATGACTCACTACCAACCGTCTGAGTGAATCACTGACTGATTATTCATATTGCTGCTGACCATAGCAGGATTTCAAACACCCTCACCCGTAGGCACTATGGGTCAGTCGAAGATAGGCAGTGGAGAGAGGCAGGTCGGCTGTTGGCGCTTTCCATACTTCCCATTATATATTATACCTACTACCAGCCTACGTGAGTATTTTTACCCATCCACGTATCGAAAACCCACATGACAAGAGGACCTAGTAGCGATCAGTGAAGAGACGGGGCCAGGAACTGAGTCTCGACTTCTGCAACCACAAATAGGTGAGTACACCCCCACCAAGTGCAAAGTCATAAAGATTGGGGAAGGGCAAAGAATACCGTAGACGGAGTACAGTCTCTGGGGGCCAGAGACTACAAACTTCACTCAAGGAAAAGGATCTTAGCGGGTGAGTATAACACCAGGCACATCTCCTGAAGCGCACATCAACCAAATACCTGCTGCAGCATATGGGCGCCTAGCAAACTTAAGAAAAGTATTCCGACATCTTAATAAGGAATCGTTCAGGACCCTGTACACCATGTACATTAGGCCTATGTTGGAGTATGCTGCACCAGATTGGAACCCACACCTAGCGAAGCACGTAAGGAAATTAGAGAAAGTGCAAAGGTTTGCAGCAAGACTAATCCCAGAGCTAAGAGGCGTGTCCTTCGAGGAGAGGTTAAGGGAAATCGACCTGACGACAATGGAGGACAGGAGAGATATGGGGGATATGATAACGACATATAAAATACTGAGAGGAATCGACAAGGTGGACAAAAACAGGATGTTCCGGAGATGGGACACAACAACAAGGGGACACAGTTGGAAGTTGAAAACTCATATGAATCACAGTGATGTTAGGAAGTATTTCTTCAGTCATCGAGTTGTCAGGAAGTGGAATTGTCTGGGAAGTGATGTAGTGGAGGCGGGGCCAGGAGCTGTGAATCGACCCCTGAAGCCACAGCTAGGTGAGTACAGGATTTAGGGCAGTGACAGAGCAACAAAGACAACGAGGCCTACCAATTTTGATAGAGCTACGAAATTTGAAATTCAGAGCACAAATATTGTGAAAACGAAAGATGAATAATTTTGTAATTGCAAATATACACGAGAGAGAGAGAACACAAATACCAGTATAGTGGAAGGTGTTAGAGCGCTGTGAAAAAAGCTCTTGCAGCCAGTACAGGTAGATCTCTTATAATTCTTTTCTATACAGTGCAGTTTCTTGCACATTTAGTTGAAAAACGCGCACCTTCAATTGCACAGGATGGATTATGAAGACATTTTCAAGTCCTGTTCAAGTTTGAATGCACTTCTGTTGTGAGGGTTTGTGGAGATTTGATGGTTGGAGTTAAACACAAGTTGCTGGGTGTTAATGCTTATATTGCAAACTGTGATAAGGGAGAGCCCAAACTGCCTGTCCTGTTGCCTGCTAGGCCCACGGGGAACTGAGGCCGATGCAGCGCATCCCACGCACTCATGCAGCATCACGTGACGTCACACAAACTAGTCATTGGGCCTAGCAAGGGGTCGTGTATGTAAAACATATGGATGGTACTAACTATAATACTCAGATAACATATACATATACAGGGGATCAGCAACTATGCTGACACTTCCAGTCGTATTTTCTAAAAATCGTACAGATGTCTTCTCCATCCTATGAGTTTTTCAGATTGTTTGTCTTGTACAGTGTCTTATATAATGACTTGTACAGTGACGTGTACAGTGACGTAAACAATGACTTATACAATGCCTTGTATAATAACGTGTACAATGACTTGTACAATGACTCATCGAACTTTAAACCAGCTGTTAGATATGAAGAGGAAAGGCATGTTAGAGGTTAGGGAAAGATCGTTAGACCCAACACTGGGTCTTCAGGATCCACCACTTGGTCTTCAAGACCTATCAAGGTCTTGAAGACTCTTTTCTGGGCAAAGGTTTGAGTCACAAGGAGAATACTAGGAGGGCGCCTCCTGAGTTTCAGTATTTGGGTCAGAACCTTGCAAGGGCATGTGAGAGAGAGAGTGAGAGAGAGAGAGAGAGAGAGAGAGAGAGAGAGAGAGAGAGAGAGAGAGAGAGAGAGAGAGAGAGAGAGAGAGAGAGAGAGAGAGAGAGAGAGAGAGAGAAAGAGAGAGTTTTAACTCTCTATTAAACTATATGACATAATGGTTATATGTCACATTGTTTGATTTCTCTGTGCCACCCTTGTTTCAATTATTTGACTTCACTGTGCTATTATTGGTGGAAGAGAGGGAGGGGTAGAAGAGGAAGAGGGAGGGGTGGTTGAGAAAAGGAGGAAAATGGTGGAGAGGAAGGGGGTAGATGGTGGAAGAGAAGAAGGGGTAGATGTGGGAGGACCTAGGGGAGGGAGGGAGGGGGAGTGGAGCGAGAATGGAATGTCCACTTTTTTGTGAGTATAATTGTCAAGGGTCAGAGGGTCATTACGTAGCAGCCATGCTGGCCATTGCCCCCTCTCCAGGAACACCTCCCCAACCCTCCCCAACCAAGTTCTTTCCTTCAAGATCTTTAACAGTGTCTGCCCAGGATAGTTTCGTCCTGTTGGTCTGAGCACAATTGGATATATCAGCAGTGTGTTGTTCCCCTTATTGTATGTTGTAGTTTCGTATTGCGGGACACGAATTAGCTGAGGGTGCAGGAGAGTGCGGAAGTCCTGCTGTCGATGGTCTGTCACTCAACCATAAGTGAAATTCAGTAATCCCTTTCAGTCCTGACTAAATTGTACTTTAGTGTTTTGAGTGTTAAACCCGTGTAAACTATTCACACTAGGTTAAGGGTCGCCCAGGTTTAATGATATCTCTTGTGCATTCCAAAGCCCCGTTTGGGTCGCACATTTGGAAGGTTTCAGAGCCCAGCCAGGACACTGGAAACTGTTGACATTGCCTCGGGCCAATAAAAGAATTCTTGACCATCCTAAAGTAACCAGTCGCAGAGCCCTAATTCCTTCCCACTGTCGAGTGTAGAGGCGAAAACTGAAGCAGTGTAGTTCTGGACTTGTGAGAGTGTGCTACCCAATCACTAGCCAGTAGGAATCATGATTGGATTCACCTTCCAAAAAAAAAAAAAATGTATGATAGTTTCGACAAAAGTCCAATGAGTAAGAAAAGGTCTTAGAATGGAGGCACTTGGATGTACTAGAAGTACATCCAACTCCATTATATCGTTGTAGTACTCCAGGTCACTAGTGGAGGCGGACAGTTCAAGTATTACTT
>NC_091321.1:15657485-15672485 GCF_038502225.1 Cherax quadricarinatus
ACATACAGAAGGCCCATGTTAAAACCGATGACTCGGAAATAAATAGAGACCCACCAAAAAAAGTATATGAAACTAAAACATCAGCCAACTCAGCCCCCAGCCATAGTGCTGATCTAGATTCTGCTAAAGACTACCACAGCCAACACTTCAGTCCTAATAAAACAGCTCCACCATTACATAAAATCACAGCCTCCATTACGCGAAACCGCAACCTTCATTACAAATGTAGTAGAGAAAGAGTCTGCTTCCAGGGACAATGTTGGTCCATTAGAAACAGCTGGTGGTGGTATTTCTGGCGTGGTTACTGAAGATAATAGTGCAGTTCTAGAAACTACACAAATTCTAGCCAACAAAAAGCAAAATGGCGCAAATTCTATACTTGGGGCATCTGTAAGCATGGAATATCTGAGAAAACAAAATGGAACGTGTAACTTTGAATATCCCAAAAAATGCCGCGACCTCCTGTCCGAAGGAGTGTGTCGTTCTACGTTTTGTAAACTCTTCTACCCTGAAATGAGCCACTCATCAGTCATCAAAAAACAATGATACAACACCAACTGCCGTGCATACTATTTAAAAGGAACCAGGAGTTACAGAACCCATAAAATAAACCATAGTACTTACGACGATCCAACTCCAAGGGATTTTTTTAGTGGCTGGAAAAGAAAAAAAGAAAATGGAAAGACATAACCAAAATATTCCATCACCATGTTGGACTGGAGGCACAGCCAGTGGCCTCGCCTCCAGAACCACAACTACCGATTCCAACAACAAAATCCCCGAGAAAACACGCAGTACGACTTTATTTGCATTTGCAGTGCCTTAAGCCGTCCACAAACAACAAAATACCTTTCATCAATGGACTTGTAGTAGAGGAATCAAATGCGATGTTTGCAGCGTTCACAGAGACCCACACAAAAGACCACTTTGACAGCGAAATATGAATAACAGTGTACAACGTATTTACATGCGACAGAAAGAACAGGCAACAAGGGAAGGGTTGGACTGTATTTCGAAGAGTCGCTCATTTCCAGATTTACTGAACACCACAAATGATGTGGTTGAAAGATCGAGAACCAAAACTTAGTCATTGTGGTTGTATATAAGCCACTAGATGCAACTTCCTAACAGTTCAAGGAACAGCTATTGAAAATGGACTACTGTCTGGAAAACCTTCCATTTTTAAACAACTTTGTGCTGGGTGATTTCAGTCTAAGACATACAAAATGGAAAAATGTAGCAAATAATGTTATAGCAAAGACAATCTCTGGAGGCAGCTCAGATGAAAACTCACACACTCACACATGAGTTGCTGAATCTTTGCAATAAATACACCCTAAGCCAACAGATAATGGAGCCAACAAGACTGGAAAACATACTTTACCTTATTTTCACAAATAATGTTTACCTGGTAAGAAGCATAACAATATCAAAAACAACTAATTCGGATCACAGTCTAATCGAAGTCCAGACTTGTATGAACAGGGGTCCTGACCAGCAAAATGCATACAGCTACCAGGATGCCTTCACCAAATTCAGTTTCAACAACAAGAACATCAACTGGGATCAGGTAAACCATATCCTAAATGAAAATGAAACATGTTGGGAAGATATCTTAAATAACATGGATCCAAGCCAGTGCCTTGAAAGGATCACCTTTCTGGCAGCTGAAGTATGTTTAAGGCATATTCCCCCAAGAAAAAAGAAGTAAACTAGAGAGAGAGAGAGAGAGAGATAGAGAAAGAGAGAGACGCTCTCTCTACACGAGAAGATGAAAAATCACTGAGCTCCTCAAGGAAGTCAGATTCTGAAATACGGAAGAAAGCCCTGAACAGAGAAGTGGAGAATGTTGAGCTTGAATTAAATTATTCATATAAGATCCAGGAGAGACAAGAGCTAAAAGCAATTAGTGAAATAGAAAGAAATTTAAAAAAAATCTTTTCATATGCCAGAAATAAGGTAAAAACATCTTGTATCGGACCCTTGCTCAGACAAAATGAACTTGCACAGATGACAACAAAGAAATGAGTGAGATACTGAAGTCTCATTACGACTGTCTTTAGTGAGCCATTAACCAGTCTAAAGATCGATAATCCAAATGATTTTTTCATGAATGAGCCTCACAACCCTGTCAAATTTCTGAGATAACCCTAACTCCACTGGACTCTGAGAAAGTCATTGATGACATGTCTATACACTCAGCCCCAGGCGCAGACTCGTGGAACTCTCTGTTCATTAAGAACTGCAGAAACACCTTTCACGTGCCTTAAGTATGCTATGGAGAGGGAGCATAGACACAAGGTGGCAGCAAAGCAATAGCTAAGAACTATAGACGAATAGGTCTAACGTCCCACATCATAAAACTCTTTGAAAGAGTTCTAAGAAGCATGATCGCGATTTACTTGGATTCTCAACAGTTGCACAATCCTGGGCAAGTTGGGTTTAAAGCAGGTCGATCGTGCCTCTCGCAACTACTGGACCACTATGATATTGTCTTGGATGCACTGGAAGACAAACATAATGCAGGTGTAGTATACAGATTTTGCATAAACCTTTGACAAGTGGGGTCATGATGTAATATTTCACAAAATGCGTGCTAAAGGGATAACTGGCAAAGTTGGTAGATGAATCTATAACTTCCTAACAAATAGAACACAAAAAGTAATGGTAAACAGAGTTGAGTTGGAGGCTGCCCCCATCCTGTTCCTCATCTTCATATCAAACATAGAGATGTAAGCCACAGCTCCGTATCATCCTTTGCAGACGATACTAGTATCAGCATGAGACTGTCATACATTGAGGACACGGTTAACATCCAAGAAGATATAAACCAAGTTTTCTAATGGGGCAACAGAAAACAATATGATGTTCAATAAAGGCAAATTTCAACTGCTCAGTTATGGAAAACTGGAGGAAACAATAACTAGAACTAAGTATGCTCCAAGCTCTAACCACCCAGTAGAACAGAAAAGTAGTGTGAAGGACTTGGTAGTGTTAATGTCAGAGAATCTAACCTTCAAGGATCACAAAAGTGTCACTATCACATCTGCAAGGAAAATGATAGGATGGATAATGAGAGCCTTTAAAATAAGGGATATCAAGCCAGTGATGATCCTTCTTAAATCACTTGTTCTCTCTAGGCTGGAATACTGCTGTACACTAACAACTCTATTCAAAGCAGGTGAAATTGAAGACTTAGAGAATGTAAAGAGAACTTTTACTGCACTTACAAGTTCTGTCAGACACCGTAATTACTGGGAACACTTGAAGTCACTTGATCTGTATTCACTGGAGTGCAGGCGAGAGAGACACAGCGTAATCTACAACTGGAACTTCCTCGAGGGACTGGTCCCAAATCTGCACACAGAAATCACTCTCTATGAAAGCAAAAGACTCGGCAGTCAGTGCAACATAACTCCAATGAAAAGTAGGGGTCCCATTGGTACACTAAGAGAAAATACAATAAGTGTACAGGCCCCAAGACTGTTCAACAGCGTCTGACCAGCCATAAGGGGAATTATCAATAGACCCCTGGCTACCTTCAAGAGGGAGCTGGAGAGAGACCAAAAATCAGTACACAGTCAGCCAGAATGTTGATCAGATCCTGATCCACTGGGAGGCCTGGTCAAGTACTGGCTTGTGGGGGCATTGACCCTCGGAACACCCTCCAGGTAGACTCAAGGTAAGCTTGTGTCTTGTTTTTGTTACCTGTGCCCACCAGACCAAGCATCCCATACCCATGGTCACCCATCCAAGTACTCACCTCTCGCTCATCACCTATCCAAGTACTCACCTCTCCCTCATCATCCCTCCACCTTCACTCGTGAACCAGCATTCCTCCACTTTGCATTCCTCCACTTTTCATCCCTCCACTTTCACTCCATCTTAACCTTCCACAGTGGTGATATGGGTAAGTGCTTTGACAATCTCCATTCAGAAGTAAGATTTATTACTCGCCATTGTAGAGAAGACTTGTTGCCACACCTCTGGCGAATTGTTCCCACCAGCCATGCCACAGTGATGTGCGACACACATGTATGTCATAATAATATCTTAGGAACTCTCTCTTATATATAAAAAATCAATTTTTCATGTTATAATCTTAAGGCCACTGAGGTGACGATAAAGTGAGAGTTGTTGATGTCATTCCCTCTCATCCCCCTTCCCTCCCACTCCTTCACTCTCACCCCCTTCTTTCCCACTCATTCCCTCTTGCTCTCCTTCCCTCCCACTCCTTCCTTCTCACCCTCCTCCCACTCCTTCCCTCTTACCACCTCTCACCCCCTCCTTCCACTTCCTTCATCCCTCCCCCTCCCTCGAGTCTTCCTAGTCCCCTTTCACCCCTCCCCTCTACCAGCATCACCTCACGGGTCACTGAGAGCGAGGGTCACTCATTAATGTGAAGAGTCACTCTACACACACACACACACACACACACACACACACACACACACACACACACACACACACACAAAAGAAACCGCAAAGAAGACTGCAGACGGAGTACAGTCTAGGGGGGCCAGAGACTACAAACCTCACTCAAGGAAAAGGATCTTGGGGTGAGTATAACACCAGGCATGTCTCCTGAGGCGCACATCAGCCAAATAACTGCTGCAGCATACAGGCGCCTAGCAAACCTGCCTCGGTGGAATACGGCCGGTTCGTTGAAAATAATAATATCTTTATTTCTACAAGTACATGTACAACTTATACAGACCATAGCTGGCATCAATGATATACTACAATATAGAAAGCTTGTTATGCAGAGCATTTCCTGCAACTTAGGTAAATTTTGTCCACGAGATACTGAAATTGCAGTATGACTCAGTGTTCAGTGAGCCACTAACCAGTTTAAAGATAGATGATTCAAACAATTTTTTCATGAATGAGCCTCAAAACCCTGCCAATGTAGGCCAGATTTATGACATAACTCTAACTCCACTAGACTTTGAGAAAGCCATCGACGACATGCCCATGCACTCAGCCCCAGGCCCAGACTCCTGGAACTCGGTGTTCATTAAAAACTGCAAGAAACCCCTCTCACGGGCCCTAAGTATGCTATGGAGAAGGAGCTTAGACACAGGCGAGATTCCACAGTCACTAAAAACAACAGATATAGCCCCACTCCATAAAGGTGGCAGCAAAGCATTAGCTAAGAACTATAGACCAATAGCTTTAACGTCCCACATCATAAAAATCTTTGAAAGAGTTCTAAGAAGCAGGATAGCAAACCACCTGGACTCCCAAAAATTGCACAACCCAGGGCAACATGGTTTCAGAGCAGGTCGCTCCTGCCTTTCGCAACTGCTTGACCACTATGATATGGTCCTAGATGCACTGGAAAACAAACAGAATGCGGATGTAGTATACACAGACTTTGCAAAAGCCTTTGACAAGTGCGACCATGGTGTAATAGCACACAAAACGCGTGCTAAAGGGATAACGGGCAAAGTAGGCAGACGGATCTTCAACTTTCTAACCAATCGCACACAAAGAGTAGTGGTAAACAGAGTTAAATCAGATGCTGCCATAGTGAAGAGCTCTGTCCCACAAGGCACAGTACTCGCACCTATCCTGTTCCTTATTCTCATATCAGACATAGACAGAGATGTAAACCACACCGCTGTATCATCTTTTGCAGACGATACTAGGATCTGCATGAGAGTGTCATCCATTAAGGACACTGTTAACCTCCAAGAAAATATAAACCAAGCTTTCCAATGGGCAACAGAGAACAATATGATGTTCAATGAAGACAAATTTCAACTACTCCGTTATGGAAAACTGGAGGAGATAATAACTAGGACTGAGTATACTACAAACTCCAATCACACAATAGAGAGGAAAAGTAATGTAAGAGACCTGGGAGTGGTAATGTCAGAGGATCTCACCTTCAAGGATCACAACAATGCCACTATCACATCTGCTAGGAAACTGATAGGATGGATAATGAGAACATTCAAGACAAGAGATGCTAAGCCAATGATGATCCCCGGAATTCCCTCCAGGTAGACTCCAGGTAGGATGCCACCCACGCATGTCGACTAACACCCAGGTACCTATTTTACTGACAGTTGAATAGTGAAAGCGGAATAGTGAGAGTCTTCAGGAAACGCGTCTTAATGTTTTCACCCGTACTGGGTATCGAACCACGGAGCTCAGTGCGTGAACTGAGTGTGCTACCAACCCAGTTACGGGACAGCAGCCATAAATGGAGGTTTAAGTGGAGAATGAGTCAAAGGTGTTATCGGAAATGCTTCTCTAACCTCAACATCGTCATAAAATAGAATGACCTGTGAAGAGATAGAGTGACCTGCAGGAGGAGTAGAATGACCTGGAGAAGTAGAATGACCTGGGGGAGAAGTAGAATGACCTGGAGGAGTAGAGTGACCTAGAGAAGAAGTAGAGTGACCTAGAGAAGAAGTAGAGTGACCTAGAGAAGAAGTAGAGTGACCTAGAGAAGAAGTAGAGTGACCTAGAGAAGAAGTAGAGTGACCTGGAGAAGTATAATGACCTGGAGGAGAAGTAGAATGACCTGGAGAAGTATAATGACCTGGAGGAGAAGTAGAATGACCTGGAGGAGAAGTAGAATGACCTGGAGAAGTATAATGACCTGGAGGAGAAGTAGAATGACCTGGAGAAGTAGAATGACCTGGAGGAGAAGTAGAATGACCTGGAGAAGTAGAATGACCTGGAGGAGAAGTAGAATGACCTGGAGAAGTATAATGACCTGGAGGAGAAGTAGAATGACCTGGAGAAGTAGAATGACCTGGAGGAGAAGTAGAATGACCTGGAGAAGTAGAATGACCTGGAGGAAAAGTAGAATGACCTAGAGAAGTAGAATGACCTGGAGGAGAAGTAGAATGACATGGAGAAGTAGAATGACCTGGAGGAGAAGTAGAATGACCTGGAGAAGTAGAATGACCTGGAGGAGAAGTAGAATGACCTGGAGAAGTAGAATGACCTGGAGGAGAAGTAGAATGACCTGGAGGAGAAGTAGAATGACCTGGAGAAGTAGAATGACCTGGAGGAGAAGTAGAATGACCTGGAGAAGTAGAATGACCTGGAGGAGAAGTAGAATGACCTAGAGAAGTAGAATGACCTGGAGGAGAAGTAGAATGACCTGGAGAAGTAGAATGACCTGGAGGAGAAGTAGAATGACCTGGAGAAGTAGAATGACCTGGAGGAGAAGTAGAATGACCTGGAGAAGTATAATGACCTGGAGGAGAAGTAGAATGACCTGGAGAAGTAGAATGACCTGGAGGAAAAGTAGAATGACCTGGAGAAGTATAATGACCTGGAGGAGAAGTAGAATGACTGGAGAAGTAGAATGACCTGGAGGAGAAGTAGAATCCCGTTTTTTAAGTATGCTATATAATTCACTTTTTATCCCATATTTTATCTCGTCGTATACTCTCCAACTTGTTCTCACCTATTTGTGGTTGCAGGGGTCGAGACATGGCTCCTGACCCCGCCTCTTCACTGGTCGCTAATAGGTCCTCTCTGTCTCTGCTCCATGAGCTTTATTATACCTCGTCTTAAAACCATGTATGGTTCCTGCCTCCACTACGTCACTTGCCAGACTATTCCACTTCCTGACAACTCTGTGACTAAAGAAATACTTCCTAACTTTTCTCTGACTCATCTGAGTCTTCAACTTCCAATTGTGACCCCTTGTTTCTGTGTCCCATCTCTGGAACATCCTGTCTCTGTCCACCATGTCAATTTCTCGCAGTATTATGTATGTCGTTATCATGTCTCCCGTAACCCTCCTGTCCTCCAGTGTCGTCAGACCAATTTCCCCTCAACTTTTCTTCGTAGGACATTCCTCTTAGCTCTGGAACTATCCTTGTCACAAACCTTTGCACTTTCTCTAATTTCTTGACGTGTTTGAACAGGTGTGGGTTCCAAACTGGTGCTGCGTACTCCAGTATGGGCCTGAACTACATCACAAACGTTCTTGAGCGAAATGTTTTCTTAATAAAAATGTTCGTTCCTCCAACAGTCTTCGTCTTGCATCCTGAGTAAAAAATATGGTATCAAATATGGATGTGTAGGTAAAAGAGAATTATAACCAGAAGCCTCATGACTAGAACAGAAATATTAATAGATGTGTTTGTGTACTCACCTAATTGCGGTTGCAGAGGTTGAGTCATAGCTCCTGGCCTCGTCTCTTTACTAGTCGCTGCTAGGTCCACTCTCTCCCTGCTCCATGAGCTTTGTTATACCTCTTCTTAAAGCTATGTATGGTTCCTGCCTTCACTACATCACTTCCCTGACTATTCCGCTTCCTGACAACTCTGTGACTGAAGAAATACTTCCTAACATTTCTGTGAGTCATCTGAGTTTTCGACTTCCAGTTGTGTGTGTGTACACACCTAATTGTGGGACCAGGGGTCGAGTCACAGTGTGTGTGTGTGTGTATGTGTGTGTACACACCTAATTGTGGGACCAGGGATCGAGTCACAGTGTGTGTGTGTGTGTGTGTGTGTGTGTGTGTGTGTGTGTGTGTGTGTGTGTGTGTGTGTGTGTGTGTGTGTGTGTGTGTGTACTCACCTATATATGTGGTGTGTGTATGTGTGTGTGTGTGTTAGTTACCATTTTGTCCTAGGCACAAGTCGATTAGACACTAGGCCTGTTGTATATGAGTACGTGTGTGTGTGTGTGTGTGTGTGTGTGTGTGTGTGTGTGTGTGTGTGTGTGTGTGTGTGTGTGTGTGTACTCCGCTGTGTCTGCTTGGAGTATTGGCTCTCATCTTCTGTATCCTGCCTATCATTCTTCATTTAGCTACTCTACTTACTTCCTAATCTCTTGGATTATGTCATACCTACTTCTGAAGCTCTGTTGTCCCTTGTCTCCTCAGCAGCTGTTACTGCCTGGCTCCGGGACACACACACACACACTCACACACACAACCAAGGTGGAGGAGCATACTCCACAACTCTTCTAATTTGCCTGAAAATTTATATCGATTGTATAAATAAATCTATTATTATTACAATCAATGCCAAGCGCTAAACCCACAAGGGTCAATAAATCTACGATTAAATGTTTCTTTGGCTCTGTAGCCTTTCGTGTTGCAATCAACACATCAGGCGCTTGCAATGTTGCAGAAAAGAGAAGGAGGTCCGAGCAAATACTTAGCAAGAACTCATTTAAAATAAAGTCCTTTGTAAAATTTCCTCTTATATGTTTAAAAATATTTTTTTCATTTATGTTAATGTAAAAATTAATAATTCTGTACCAAAGGAACCCTAGAAAACTGGTGTTCAGTGGTCAGTCGTCACGTGAGGTCACAGACCCTGAGCTGCTTGGGGATTAGCGTGGACGGTTACAAAGCATGGCTTGCTTCTACAGTGTTTTAAAAGCTGAGGTTGGAGAGTTGAAGGAGGAGGTCTTGCTTCTCCAGGAGGAGATTAGGAGGCTGAAGGTCCACCTCAATGGGCCTGGGAGAGAGTGTGAGGTGGTTGGAGATGTGGGGAATGAGGCTTCTAGCAGTGAGGTGCAGTCTGTCTCTCACTGTGAGGAGGCTGTAGGTGGGGTGGTAGCAACGGCTACCAGCAGTGAGGTGCAGCCAGCACCTGCTACAAGTGGCGAGTTGTTCACAGTAATGGGAGGCGCATCAGAGTAAGGAAAGTTAAGAGTGCAGATCTGAAGGTAGGAAATCGCTTCTCTGTTCTCCAGGATGAATGTACTTCAGTGGCCAGTGAAGGTAAGGGTACTACTGCCCCTGCTAATGAAGGTAAGCGCATTCTTGTGGTTGGTGACTCTCAGGTAAGATATGTTGATCGTGCTTTTTGTAATAGGAATAAGAAGATGAGAGATAGAGTGTGCTTCCCTGGAGCTGGTGTTGGGGACATTGTCAACAGACTGGATAATATCATGTCAGGTAATGGGAACAAGCCCATTATCTGTCTCAGTGCTGGTGGAAATGATATTGGGAAGGGTAGGAGAGAAGAGCTGCTAGATAAGTACAGGTCAGCTATAGATTTCATTAAGTCTAAGGGAGGGATCCCAATCATATGTAGCATCTTGCCTAGAAGGGGAGTAGGAAATGAATGGTTGTCTAGGGCAATTGGTGTAAATTGCTGGCTAGACAGATACTGCAAGGAACTTGCAATCCCATTCATTGACAACTGGAACAACTTTTATGGCAAACATGATATGTATGCAAGGGATGGGGTTCATCTCTCTGGGGCAGGGGTGGTAGCACTTGCAGACTCGATTGAGAAGGCCATTGGTGAAATGCCTATGATTTTAAACTGATGGAAGATAGAGGTATGGGTGTGTGTGGGAAACAAGCAGGTTGCAACACTAGGGTTGGAAACAGTAAATGTATAAAAGGCATTCAGCATGAAGTTATAAATAAAGACAATAGAACAGGTCAGCAAACAAAGGGGGACAGCAGAGGGCAGCAAGGGACTAGCTCCCTTAAGGTTTACTATACTAATAGCAGGAGTGTTAGAAATAAGATAGATGAGCTAAGATTAATTGCAAGTGCAGGAAACATAGATATTATTGCTATAACAGAGACCTGGCTCAATCTGAAAGATAGAGAGATGCCCTCTGAATGTCACATACAAGGCTATAAATTATTCCACACTGACAGGGTCAACAGGAAAGGTGGTGGAGTAGCGATGTATGTCAGAGACAATTTAAATTGTTGTGTTAGACAAGATATTAAATTAGAAGCGTCAGCCACTGAATCTGTTTGGTTACAGCTTCTCGAGGGCCGAGAAAAACTAATTTTGGGTGTGATTTACAGGGCCCCAAATCTTGATAGGGAGTGCAGTAAACTTCTATGGGACGAAATTCGTAAGGCATCTACATACGAAAATGTTGTGCTAATGGGAGATTTCAACTATAGACAGATTGACTGGAGCAATTTGACAGGAAATTTAGAGTCGGGTGACTTTCTTGATACGATCCAGGATTGTTTTTTAAAACAGTTTGTGACAGAGC
Organism: Cherax quadricarinatus; assembly: GCF_038502225.1. NCBI lineage: Eukaryota > Metazoa > Arthropoda > Malacostraca > Decapoda > Parastacidae > Cherax > Cherax quadricarinatus. The sequence goes on from NC_091321.1 coordinate 15,668,448, forward strand.
CAACTAGGGGAAATAACCTCCTTGACTTGGTTCTTGCCAGTAGGGAAACACTAATTAATAATCTTGAGGTTAATGATGAGCTTGGGGAGAGTGATCACAAATCACTCAGTTTTAACATATCATGGAATTCCCCTAATAATGGCAATCAAGTCTCCGTCCCTGACTTTCGCTTGGCTGATTTCATAGGACTGAAAAATTACTTAGGTGGGCTGAACTGGAATGACCTGACTAGGGGTCAGGTAGGTGGTGATGGTTGCCGATATGATGCTTTCCAGGGCATAGTTCTAGCTGCTCAGTCAAATTATGTTCCAAATAGGGAAATCAGATCAAACAAAAATGATCCTAAATGGATGAACAATAGATTAAAATATCTGATTGGTCAAAAGAGAGGCATATATAGGCAAATCAAAAGAGGAGAGGGGCAATTAAGAAATCGATATATTCAGTTAAAGAGAGAAATAAAAAAGGGAATTAGAAAAGCAAATAGAGATTATGAGGTTAAAGTTGCAAGAGAATCGAAGACTAACCCAAAAGGATTCTTTCAGGTATACAGAAGTAAGATCAGGGACAAGATAGGCCCACTCAAAAGTTCCTCGGGTCAGCTCACTGACAGTGATAAGGAAATGTGTAGAATTTTTAACACATACTTCCTCTCAGTTTTTACACAGGAGGATACCAGCGATATTCCAGTAATGATAAATTATGTAGAACAGGACGATAATAAACTGTGCACTATTAGGGTCACAAGTGACATGGTCCTTAGGCAAATAGATAAATTAAAACCTAACAAATCCCCAGGCCCTGATGAACTGTATGCAAGGGTTCTAAAGGAATGTAAAGAGGAGCTTAGCACACCTTTGGCTAATCTTTTCAACATATCACTACAAACTGGCATGGTGCCAGATAAGTGGAAAATGGCAAATGTGATACCTATTTTCAAAACAGGTGACAGGTCCTTAGCTTCGAACTATAGACCAATAAGCCTAACCTCCATAGTGGGAAAATTTATGGAATCAATAATTGCCGAGGCAGTTCGTAGCCACCTTGAAAAGCATAAATTAATCAACGAATCTCAGCATGGTTTTACAAAGGGGCGTTCCTGCCTTACGAATTTATTAACTTTTTTCACTAAGGTATTTGAGGAGGTAGATCATGGTAATGAATATGATATTGTGTATATGGACTTCAGTAAGGCTTTTGACAGGGTCCCACATCAGAGACTATTGAGGAAAATTAAAGCACATGGAATAGGAGGAGAAATTTTTTCCTGGATAGAGGCATGGTTGACAAATAGGCAGCAGAGAGTTTGCATAAATGGGGAGAAATCAGAGTGGGGAAGCGTCACGAGCGGTGTTCCACAGGGGTCAGTGTTGGGCCCCCTGCTGTTCACAATCTACATAAACGACATAGATGAGGGCATAAAGAGCGACATCGGCAAGTTTGCCGATGACACCAAAATAGGCCGTCGAATTCATTCTGACGAGGACATTCGAGCACTCCAGGAAGATTTGAATAGACTGATGCAGTGGTCGGAGAAGTGGCAGATGCAGTTTAATATAGACAAATGCAAAGTTCTAAATGTTGGACAGGACAATAACCATGCCACATATAAACTAAATAATGTAGATCTTAATATTACGGATTGCGAAAAAGATTTAGGAGTTCTGGTTAGCAGTAATCTGAAACCAAGACAACAGTGCATAAGTGTTCGCAATAAAGCTAATAGAATCCTTGGCTTCATATCAAGAAGCATAAATAATAGGAGTCCTCAGGTTGTTCTTCAACTCTATACATCCTTGGTTAGGCCTCATTTAGATTATGCTGCACAGTTTTGGTCACCGTATTACAGAATGGATATAAATTCTCTGGAAAATGTACAAAGGAGGATGACAAAGATGATCCCATGTATCAGAAACCTTCCCTATGAGGATAGACTAAGGGCCCTGAAACTGCACTCTCTAGAAAGACGTAGAATTAGGGGGGATATGATTGAGGTTTATAAGTGGAAGACAGGAATAAATAAAGGGGATGTAAATAGTGTGCTGAAAATATCTAGCCTAGACAGGACTCGCAGCAATGGTTTTAAGTTGGAAAAATTCAGATTCAGGAGGGATATAGGAAAGTACTGGTTTGGTAATAGAGTTGTGGATGAGTGGAACAAACTCCCAAGTACCGTTATAGAGGCCAGAACGTTGTGTAGCTTTAAAAATAGGTTGGATAAATACATGAGTAGATGTGGGTGGGTGTGAGTTGGACCTGATAGCTTGTGCTAACAGGTCGGTTGCCGTGTTCCTCCCTTAAGTCAATGTGACCTGACCTGACTAGGTTGGGTGCATTGGCTTAGGCCGGTAGGGACTTGGACCTGCCTCGCATGGGCCAGTAGGCCTTCTGCAGTGTTCCTTCGTTCTTATGTTCTTATGTTCTTATAACCAGCGCAATTTAATTTAGCCTAATCTGACTAAATAAATTTTAGATAAGTTTACAATAATTTAATAATAAACAAACACAATGAAATATATTTTTTTTCGTTAGATTCAGAATGATTTTTGCGAAATTATTGCATACACAAACTTTATTTATTTTATATATTTTGAGGCGTGCGGAGCGTGGACGTAGGACGTGAGGTGCGGCAGGTACCTTCTTGTATGGTCTTACTTCCTGTGACCTTGAGACGTGAGGTGCGGCAGGTACCTTCTTGTATGGACTTACTTCTTGTGACCTTGAGACGTGAGGTGCGGCAGGTACCTTCTTGTATGGACTTACTTCTTGTGACCTTGAGACGTGAGGTGCGGCAGGTACCTTCTTGTATGGACTTACTTCTTGTGACCTTGAGACGTGAGGTGCGGCAGGTACCTTCTTGTATGGTCTTACTTCTTGTGACCTTGAGACGTGAGGTGCGGCAGGTACCTTCTTGTATGGTCTTACTTCTTGTGACCTTGAGACGTGAGGTGCGGCAGGTACCTTCTTGTATGGACTTACTTCCTGTGACCTTGAGACGTGAGGTGCGGCAGGTACCTTCTTGTATGGACTTACTTCCTGTGACCTTGAGACGTGAGGTGCGGCAGGTACCTTCTTGTATGGTCTTACTTCCTGTGACCTTGAGACGTGAGGTGCGGCAGGTACCTTCTTGTATGGTCTTACTTCCTGTGACCTTGAGACGTGAGGTGCGGCAGGTACCTTCTTGTATGGACTTACTTCCTGTGACCTTGAGACGTGAGGTGCGGCAGGTACCTTCTTATATGGTCTTACTTCCTGTGACCTTGACACGTGAGGTGCGGCAGGTACCTTCTTATATGGTCTTACTTCCTGTGACCTTGAGACGTGAGGTGCGGCAGGTACCTTCTTCTATGGTCTTACTTCCTGTGACCTTGAGACGTGAGGTGCGGCAGGTACCTTCTTGTATGGTCTTACTTCCTGTGACCTTGAGACGTGAGGTGCGGCAGGTACCTTCTTGTATGGTCTTACTTCCTGTGACCTTGAGACGTGAGGTGCGGCAGGTACCTTCTTGTATGGTCTTACTTCCTGTGACCTTGAGACGTGAGGTGCGGCAGGTACCTTCTTGTATGGTCTTACTTCCTGTGACCTTGAGACGTCACGTCCTCAGGTGGTCACCATAAATTCATTTATTTTTTATCTTTATTCTTATTACTTTTATTATTATTATTAGTAGTAATATTATTATCTCTGTGTATCCCTGTACCTCTTTTGTGTATTTCTCTGTGTATCCCTGTACCTCTTTTGTGTATTTCTCTGTGTATCCCTGTACCTCTCTCGTGTATTTCTCTGTGTATCCCTGTACCTCTTTTGTGTATTTCTCTGTGTATCCCTGTACCTCTCTTGTGTATTTCTCTGTGTATCCCTGTACCTCTTTTGTGTATTTCTCTGTGTATCCCTGTACCTCTCTCGTGTATTTCTCTGTGTATCCCTGTACCTCTTTTGTGTATTTCTCTGTGTATCCCTGTACCTCTCTCGTGTATTTCTCTGTGTATCCCTGTACCTCTTTTGTGTATTTCTCTGTGTATCCCTGTACCTCTCTCG
>NC_091321.1:15677485-15722485 GCF_038502225.1 Cherax quadricarinatus
GCACACAATACATGTCAGAGACACAGGTCTGTAGTTTAGTGCCTCGTTTCTGTTTCCTTTCTTAAATATGGGGACTACATTAGCTGTCTTCCATTTCTCAGGTAGTTGCCCAGTTTCAAGGGATGTGTTGAAGATTGTGGTTAGAGGCACGCACAACATCTCTGCTCCTTCTCTAAGGACCCATGGGGAGATGTTGTCCGGTCCCATCGCCTTTGAGGTGTCAAGGTCACTTAAGAGCTTCTTCACCTCCTCCTCAGTTGTTCGTATGTCATCCAACACTTGTTGGTATATTCCCTCTTGATTTTCCCTTCTGTGCTGTCTTCCCACAGCCCTTCCTGTCTCTACTGTTCGCAGATGACGTGAAGTTGATGAGAAGAATTAAAGCGTGCGTGTGTGTGTGTGTACTCACCTAGTTACTCACCTAGTTCAGGTTGCAGGGGTCGAGTCTCAGCTCCTGGCCCTGCCTCTTCATTGGTCGCTACCAGGTTGCTCTCCCTGAACCGTGAGCTTTATCATACATCTGCTTAAAGCTATGTATGGATCCTGCTTCCACTACATCGCTTCCCAAACTATTCCACTTCCTGATTACTCTGTGGCTGAAGAAATACTTCTTAACATCCCTGTGATTCATCTGTGTCTTCAATTTCCAACTGTTTCCCCGTGTTACTGTGTCCAATCTCTGGAACATCCTGTCTTTGTCCACCTTGTCAATTCCTATCAGTATTTTGTATGTCGTTATCATGTCCCCCTATCTCTCCTGTCCTACAGTGTCGTCAGGTTGATTTCCCTTAACCTCTCCTCGTAGGACATTCCTCCTAGCTCTGGGACTAGTCTTGTTGCAAACCTTTGCACTTTCTCTAGTTTCTTTACATGCTTGGCTAGGTGTGGGTTCCAAACTGGTGCCGCATACTCCAATATGGGCCTAACGTACACAGTGTACAGGGTCCTGAACGATTCCTTATTAAGATGTCGGAATGCTGTTCTGAGGTTTGCTAGGCGCCCATATGCTGCAGCAGTTATTTGGTTGATGTGCACTTCAGGAGATGTGCCTGGTGTTATACTCACCCCAAGATCTTTTTCCTTGAGTGAAGTTTGTAGTCTCTGGCCCCCTAGACTGTACACCGTCTGCGGTCTTCTTTGCCCTTCCCCAACCTTCATGACTTTGCACTTGGTGGGATTGAACTCCAGGAGCCAATTGCTGGACCAGGTCTGCAGCCTGTCCACATTCCTTTGTAGTTCTGCCTGGTCTTCGATCGAATGAATTCTTCTCATCAACTTCACGTCATGTGTGTGTGTGTGTGTGTGTGTGTGTGTGTGTGTGTGTGTGTGTGTGTGTGTGTGTGTGTGTGTGTGTGTGTGTGTGTGTGTACTCACCTAATTGTACTCACCTAATTGTGGTTGCAGGGGTCGAGACTCAGCTCCTGGCCCCGCCTCTTCACTAATCGCTACTGGGTCCTCTCTCTCTCTCTGCTTCCTGAGCTTTGTCATACCTCTTCTTAAAACTATGTATGGTTCCTGCCTCCACTACTTCACTTGCTTGGCTATTCCACTTGCTGACAACTCTGTGACTGAAGAAATACTTCCTAACGTCCCTGTGACTCGTCTGAGTCTTCAGCTTCCAGGTGTGACCCCTTGTCCCTGTGTCCCCTCTCTGGAACATCCTATCTCTGTTCACCTTGTCTATTCCCCACAGTATCTTGTATGTCGTTATCATGTCTCCCCTGACCCTTCTGTCCTCCAGTGTCGTGAGTCCGATTTCCCTTAACCTTTCCTCGTACGACATTCCCTTGAGCTCTGGGACTAGCCTTGTTGCAAACCTTTGTACTTTCTCTAACTTCTTGACGTGCTTGACCAGGTGTGGGTTCCAGACTGGTGCTGCATACTCCAGTATGGGCCTAACATACACAGTGTACAGTGTCTTGAACGATTCCTTATTAAGGTATCGGAACGCTATTCTCAGGTTTGCCAGGCGCCCATATGCTGCAGCGCTTATTTGGTTGATGTGTGTCTCCGGTGATGTGCTCGGTGTTATGGTCACCCCAAGGTCTTTCTCCCTGAGTGAGGTCTGTAGTCTTTGTCCACCTAGCCTATACTCTGTCTGCGGTCTTCTTTGCCTCTCCCCAGTCTTCATGACTTTGCATTTGGCTGGATTGAATTCGAGAAGCCAGTTACTGGACCACATGTCCAGCCTGTCCAGGTCTCTTTGCAGTCCTGCCTCATCCTCGTCCGATTTAATTCTTCTCATCAACTTCACGTCATCTGCAAACAGGGACACTTCAGAGTCTATTCCTTCCGTCATGTCGTTCACATATATCAAAAACAGCACTGGTCCTAGAACTGACCCCTGTGGGACCCCGCTCGTAACAGGCGCCCACTGTGATACCTCTTCACATACCATGACTCGTTGTTGCCTCCCTGTCAGGTATTCCCTTATCCATTACAGTGCCCTCCCTTTTACATGCGCCTGATCCTCCAGCTTCTGCACTAATCTCTTGTGGGGAACTGTGTCAAAGACCTTCCTGCAGTCTAGGAAAACGCAATCTACCCATCCCTCTCTTTCGTGTCTTACTTCTGTTACCTTGTCATAAAACTCCAGGAGGTTTGTGATACAAGATTTGCCTTCCATGAACCCATGCTGGTTTTCATTTATAATCTTGTTCCTTTCCAGGTGTTCGACCACTCTCCTCCTGATAATCTTCTCCATGACTTTGCACACAATATATGTCAGAGAGACAGGTCTGTAGTTTAGTGCCTCGTTTCTGTTTCCTTTCTTAAATATGGGGACTACATTAGCTGTCTTCCATTTCTCAGGTAGTTGCCCAGTTTCAAGGGATGTGTTGAAGATTGTGGTTAGAGGCACGCACAGCATCTCTGCTATTTCTCTAAGGACCCATGGGGAGATGTTGTCCGGTCCCATCGCCTTTGAGATGTCAAGGTCACTTAAGAGCTTCTTCACCTCCTCCTCAGTTGTTCGTATGTCATCCAACACTTGTTGGTATATTCCCTCTTGATGTTCCATTCTGTGCTGTCTTACCACAGCCCTTCCTGTCTCTACTGTAAAAACTTCCTTAAATCTCCTGTTCAGCTCCCCACATACCTCCTGATCATTTCTTGTGAGTTCTCCACCTTCTGTCCTTAATCTGATCACCTGGTCTTTGACTGTTGTCTTCCTTCTAATGTGGCTATACAACAGTTTCGGGTCAGTCTTGATTCTCGATGCTATGTCATTTTCATACTGTCACTGGGCCTCCCTCCTTACCTGTGCATACTCATTCCTGGCTCTGCGACTGATCTCCCTATTTTCGTGTGTTCTCTGCCTTCTGTACTTTTTCCATTCTCTATTGCACTTTGTTTTTGCCTCCTTACACCGTCGGGTAAACCAGGGGCTCGTTCTGGTCTTCCCGTTGTTACTGTTGCCCTTGGGAATAAACCTTTCCACTGCCTCCTTGCATTTTGTTGTTACATATTCCATCATTTCATTTACTGGCTTTCCTGCCAGTTCTCTGTCCCACTGGACCTCCCGCAGGAAGTTCTTCAATCCTATGTAGTCCCCTCTTTTATAGTCAGGGTTTTCCCATTCAACTCCTGTTATTCTCTCCACTTGCAGCTCTACTATGTATTCAAAGCACAGAACCACGTGGTCGCTAGCTCCTAGGGGACTCTCATACTTGATGTCCTCAATGTCTGAGCTGCCCAGGGTGAACACAAGGTCCAATCTTGCTGGTTCATCCTCCCCTCTCACTCTGGTAGTGTCCTTAACATGTTGGTGCATGAGGTTTTCCAGCACCACGTCCAACATCCTGGCTCTCCATTTTTCGGGACCCCCATGTGGCTCCAGGTTTTCCCAGTCAATCTCCCTGTGGTTGAAATCCCCCATAACCAGCAACTTTGCTCTACTGGAGTGAGCTCTTCTTGCCACCTCAGCAAGTGTGTCCACCATTGCTCTGTTGCTCTCTTTATATTCCTCTCTTGGCCTCCTGCAGTTCTGTGGTGTATTATACATCACTGCAATGACCACTTTGTGTTCCGCAGACTGAAGTGTACCTGCTATGTAGTCTCTTTCTCCCGTCTCATCTATGCCTTCCATTTTCTCGAATTTCCATCTGTTTTTTTATGAGCAGAGCAACCCCACCTCCCCCCCTGCCCCTTCTATCTTTCCTCATGATCTGGTATCCTGGTGGGAAGATTGCATCTGTTATTGTCTCTGTGAGTTTTGTTTTTGTAACTGCTATGATGTCTGGGGACTTCTCATTGATTCTTTCTTGCCATTCCTCATGTTTATTCATTATTCCATCTGCATTTGTGTACCAAACCTTCAACTTCTGTTCTAATACTGTAACTGTGGTGCAGGGGGTGGAAACAGAGGGATCGGTGTGTGATGGTTGGTTTGGATTGTTCAGTTGCCTTGGGGGTGTCGTGGCTGGAGTCCTTCTGCAGGTGTTTCTGGGGGGTGTGCTTGTCCTTCCATTTGATCCTGGGTTATTCTGCTCTCCTTTTTCATTTCCTCCCATTTCTCCTTTCGTTTTTGAACTCTCTCTTTCATTGTCTTCCTTTCGTCCTGTGTTCTGTCTCGATCGAGGTACACACTCCGGAACTCCTGCTTGCCTCTCAGCCGTGCTTTCTCCTGCAGGATCATGGTTTGGGTTGATTCTGCCTTGAAAATTACTTTGAGAGGCTGATTCCTTTTCTTTGTGAACCACCCAATTCTCCGAAAATTTGCCACCTGGGTCATGTCCCCCTCGCCTATCACCTTCATGATATCTTCAATCGCTTTTTTCTCCTCCTGCTTTCTTTCATCATAAGTTTCCTCTTTAGCTTCGTCTAGCCCATAGACAAACACGGATCTCTCCCTTTCCACCTCCCACTGTGACTCCCATTGCATCCTCTGATGTGTTTTAGTTCCTTCCCATGGAGTGTTCCTTCCTTCAGTCCCTTCCCTAGTTATGGCCCCTATGCTTCTTGGTTTGTCCTTCCTGCTCACCTGTTCCTGGCCCCCACAGGTATCTGGTAAAGTCCTTGCACATGTCCTAGTTCCTTCAATGTCTTCCAACCTCTCATTCTGTCCTAGTGTGCTCCCTGTCTTTGTTTTGGCCCCATGTGGGTTTGACAGGACCTCTGCATACAGTTTAGTTTCCATGCTTCCTTCAGACCTGTTGTCTGTGTTTGATGTAGCCATTGCCGATGCTACTTCTGTAATATCTTTGTCTCTGTGCTGTTTCAGATGTCTCAGCTCCTCTTCTAATCTCTCTATCTTGATTTCTGCTGCTGTGGCCTGTTGCTTCCACCTTCTGCATTCTGCTGCTAACCTCTCTTCCATCTTCCTTTTCAGCTCATCTAGTCTCCTTCCCCAGTCTTCCTCCCTTTTTTTGAGCTCTACCTCCCATTCCTCCCTCCCAGATTCGTCCTTGGAGCCCCTTGTCCTCCTCATCCTGGTTCTAGGTTCCCCAGTTGCTCCACAGAAGGGGGGGGACGGGTGGTTAGGGGGAGGGAAATAGATGGTTAGGAGGAGAGGGGATGGATGGTTGTGGGGGAGGGGGAGGATGGTTATTGGAGGGGTAGAGATAGTTGGGGGAGGGGGTTAGATGGTTTGAGGGAGAGAGGGGATGGATGGTTATGGGGAAGGGGAGGATGGTTATTGGAGGGAGGGAGGTAGTTGGGGGGTTAGACGGTTTGGGGAGGGGTTAGGTGGTTTGGGGGAGGGGTAGGTGGCTAAGGTGAGGTGGTTAGGGAAGGGGGAGAGGTGGTTAGGGGAGGGGGGGTACGTGTTTGTGTCAAGTGTTTGTGTCAAGTGGTGGAGGGTGTGTGTGGTGTGTGTGTGTGTGTGTGTGTGTGTGTGTGTGTGTGTGTGTGTGTGTGTGTGTGTGTGTGTGTGTGTGTATCTGCGTGTGTGTGTGTGTGTACTCACCTATTTGTACTCACCTATTTGTGGTTGCAGGGGTCGAGTCTTAGCTCCTGGCCCCGCCTCTTCACCGGTTGCTACTGGGCCCTCTCTCTCCCCGCTCCATGAGCTTTATCAAACCTCGTCTTAAAACTGTGTATGTGTGTGTGTGTGTGTGTGTGTGTGTGTGTGTGTGTGTGTGTGTGTGTGTGTGTGTGTGTGTGTGTGTGTGTGTGTGTGTGTGGTGTGTGTGTGATGTGTGTGTGTGGTGTGTGTGTGTGTGCGGTATGTGTGTGGTGTGTGTGTGTGTGTGTGTGTGTGTGTGTGTGTGTGTGTGTGTTTGTGTGTGTGTGTGTACTCACCTAATTGTGGTGGCAGGGGTCGAGACTCAGCTCCTGGCCCCGCCTCTTCACTGAACGCTACTAGGTCCTCTCCCTCCCTGCTTTATGAGCTTTATCATAGCTCGTCTTAAAGTTATGTATGGTTCCTGCCTCCACTACGTCACTTTCTAAGCTATTCCACTTCCTGACAACTCTATGACAGAAGAAATACTTCCTAACATCCCTTTGACTCATCTGATTCTTCAACTTCTAAGTGTGACCCCTTGTGCCTGTGTCCCATCCCTGGAACATCCCGTCTCTGTCCACCTTGTCTATTCAACACAGTATTTTATATGTCGTTATCATGTCTCCCCTGACCCTCCTGTCCTCCAGTGTCGTCAGGCCGATTTCCCTTAACCTTTCTTCGTAGGACATTCCCCTTATCTCTGGAACTAACCGTGTCGCAAACCTTTGCACTTTCTCTAATTTCTTGACATGCTTGACCCGGTGTGGGTTCCAAACTAGTGCTGCATACTCCAGTATGGGCCTGACGTACACGGTGTACATTGTCTTGAACGATTCCTTACTAAGGTATCGGAATGCTATTCTCAGATTTGCCAGGCGCCCATATGCTGCAGCAGTTATCTGGTTGATGTGTGCTTCCGGAAACGTGTTCGGTGTTATACTCACCCCAAGATCTTTCTCCTTGAGTGAGGTTTACAGTCTTTGTCCGCCTAGCCTATACTCTGCGGTCTTTTTTGCCTTTCCCTGATCTTTATGACTTTGCATTTGGCGGGATTAAATTCGAGAAGCCAGTTCCTGGACCAGGTGTCCAGCCTGTCCAGGTCTCTTTGAAGTCCTGCCTGATCCTCATCTGATTTAATTCTCCTCATTAAGTTCACATCATCTGCGAACAGGGACACTTCAGAGTCTATCCCTTTCATCATGTCGTTCACATATACCAAAAATAGCACTGGTCCTAGGACCGACCCCTGTGGGACCCCGCTCGTCACAGGTGCCCACTGTGATACCTCATCACGTACCATGACTCGTTGTTGCCTCCCTGTCAGGTATTCTCTAATTCATTGCAGTGCCCTTCCTGTTATACGCTCCTGATCCTCTAGCTTCTGCACTAATCTCTTGTGAGGAACTGTCTCGAAGGCCTTCTTGCAGTCCAGGAAAATGCAAATATGTGTACTCACCTAGTTGAGGTTGCGGGGGTCGAGTCCGAGCTCCTGTGTGTGTGTGTGTGTGTGTGTGTGTGTGTGTGTGTGTGCGAGAGAGAGAGAGAGAGTGTAATTACCAGCGAGGTGGAATTAGCGAGCTGCCTGCCTTAATTACCTGACAACTTCCTGTGGGTTAATTGGCATGATGGAGGCATGAGTGCATCATTCCTGGCATGATGGAGGCATGAGTGCATCATTCCTAGCATGATGGAGGCATGAGTGCATCATTCCTGGCATGATGGAGGCATGAGTGCATCATTCCTAGCATGATGGAGGCATGAGTGCATCATTCCTAACATGATGGAGGCATGAGTGCATCATTCCTAGCATGATGGAGGCATGAGTGCATCATTCCTGGCATGATGGAGGCATGAGTGCATCATTCCTAGCATGATGGAGGCATGAGTGCATCATTCCTAGCATGATGGAGGCATGAGTGCATCATTCCTAGCATGATGGAGGCATGAGTGCATCATTCCTAGCATGATGGAGGCATGAGTGCATCATTCCTAGCATGATGGAGGCATGAGTGCATCATTCCTAGCATGATGGAGGCATGAGTGCATCATTCCTAGCATGATGGAGGCATGAGTGCATCATTCCTAGCATGATGGAGGCATGAGTGCATCATTCCTAGCATGATAAAGGCATGAGTGCATCATTCCTAGCATGATTGAGGCATGAGTGCATCATTCCTAGCATGATGGAGGCATGAGTGCATCATTCCTAGCATGATGGAGGCATGAGTGCATCATTCCTAGCATGATGGAGGCATGAGTGCATCATTCCTAGCATGATGGAGGCATGAGTGCATCATTCCTAGCATGATGGAGGCATGAGTGCATCATTCCTAGCATGATGGAGGCATGAGTGCATCATTCCTAGCATGATGGAGGCATGAGTGCATCATTCCTAGCATGATGGAGGCATGAGTGCATCATTCCTAGCATGATGGAGGCATGAGTGCATCATTCCTAGCATGATGGAGGCATGAGTGCATCATTCCTAGCATGATGGAGGCATGAGTGCATCATTCCTAGCATGATGGAGGCATGAGTGCATCATTCCTTGCATGATGGAGGCATGAGTGCATCATTCCTAGCATGATGGAGGCATGAGTGCATCATTCCTAGCATGATGGAGGCATGAGTGCATCATTCCTAGCATGATGGAGGCATGAGTGCATCATTCCTAGCATGATGGAGGCATGAGTGCATCATTCCTAGCATGATGGAGGCATGAGTGCATCATTCCTAGCATGATGGAGGCATGAGTGCATCATTCCTAGCATGATGGAGGCATGAGTGCATCATTCCTAGCATGATGGAGGCATGAGTGCATCATTCCTAGCATGATGGAGGCATTCAGCATGAAGTTATAAATAAAGACAATAGAACAGGTCAGCAAACAAAGGGGGACAGCAGAGGGCAGCAAGGGACTAGCTCCCTTAAGGTTTACTATACTAATAGCAGGAGTGTTAGAAATAAGATAGATGAGCTAAGATTAATTGCAAGTGCAGGAAACATAGATATTATTGCTATAACAGAGACCTGGCTCAATCTGAAAGATAGAGAGATGCCCTCTGAATGTCACATACAAGGCTATAAATTATTCCACACTGACAGGGTCAACAGGAAAGGTGGTGGAGTAGCGATGTATGTCAGAGACAATTTAAATTGTTGTGTTAGACAAGATATTAAATTAGAAGCGTCAGCCACTGAATCTGTTTGGTTACAGCTTCTCGAGGGCCGAGAAAAACTAATTTTGGGTGTGATTTACAGGGCCCCAAATCTTGATAGGGAGTGCAGTAAACTTCTATGGGACGAAATTCGTAAGGCATCTACATACGAAAATGTTGTGCTAATGGGAGATTTCAACTATAGACAGATTGACTGGAGCAATTTGACAGGAAATTTAGAGTCGGGTGACTTTCTTGATACGATCCAGGATTGTTTTTTAAAACAGTTTGTGACAGAGCCAACTAGGGGAAATAACCTCCTTGACTTGGTTCTTGCCAGTAGGGAAACACTAATTAATAATCTTGAGGTTAATGATGAGCTTGGGGAGAGTGATCACAAATCACTCAGTTTTAATATATCATGGAATTCCCCTAATAATGGCAATCAAGTCTCCGTCCCTGACTTTCGCTTGGCTGATTTCATAGGACTGAAAAATTACTTAGGTGGGCTGAACTGGAATGACCTGACTAAGGGTCAGGTAGGTGGTGATGGTTGCCGATATGATGCTTTCCAGGGCATAGTTCTAGCTGCTCAGTCAAATTATGTTCCAAATAGGGAAATCAGATCAAACAAAAATGATCCTAAATGGATGAACAATAGATTAAAATATCTGATTGGTCAAAAGAGAGGCATATATAGGCAAATCAAAAGAGGAGAGGGGCATTTAAGAAATGGATATATTCAGTTAAAGAGAGAAATAAAAAAGGGAATTAGAAAAGCAAAAAGAGATTATGAGGTTAAAGTTGCAAAAGAATCGAAGACTAACCCAAAAGGATTCTTTCAGGTATACAGAAGTAAGATCAGGGACAAGATAGGCCCACTCAAAAGTTCCTCGGGTCAGCTCACTGACAGTGATAAGGAAATGTGTAGAATTTTTAACACATACTTCCTCTCAGTTTTTACACAGGAGGATACCAGCGATATTCCAGTAATGATAAATTATGTAGAACAGGACGATAATAAACTGTGCACTATTAGGGTCACAAGTGACATGGTCCTTAGGCAAATAGATAAATTAAAACCTAACAAATCCCCAGGCCCTGATGAACTGTATGCAAGGGTTCTAAAGGAATGTAAAGAGGAGCTTAGCACACCTTTGGCTAATCTTTTCAACATATCACTACAAACTGGCATGGTGCCAGATAAGTGGAAAATGGCAAATGTGATACCTATTTTCAAAACAGGTGACAGGTCCTTAGCTTCGAACTATAGACCAATAAGCCTAACCTCCATAGTGGGAAAATTTATGGAATCAATAATTGCCGAGGCAGTTCGTAGCCATCTTGAAAAGCATAAATTAATCAACGAATCTCAGCATGGTTTTACAAAGGGGCGTTCCTGCCTTACGAATTTATTAACTTTTTTCACTAAGGTATTTGAGGAGGTAGATCATGGTACTGAATATGATATTGTGTATATGGACTTCAGTAAGGCTTTTGACAGGGTCCCACATCAGAGACTATTGAGGAAAATTAAAGCACATGGAATAGGAGGAGAAATTTTTTCCTGGATAGAGGCATGGTTGACAAATAGGCAGCAGAGAGTTTGCATAAATGGGGAGAAATCAGAGTGGGGAAGCGTCACGAGCGGTGTTCCACAGGGGTCAGTGTTGGGCCCCCTGCTGTTCACAATCTACATAAACGACATAGATGAGGGCATAAAGAGCGACATCGGCAAGTTTGCCGATGACACCAAAATAGGCCGTCGAATTCATTCTGACGAGGACATTCGAGCACTCCAGGAAGATTTGAATAGACTGATGCAGTGGTCGGAGAAGTGGCAGATGCAGTTTAATATAGACAAATGCAAAGTTCTAAATGTTGGACAGGACAATAACCATGCCACATATAAACTAAATAATGTAGATCTTAATATTACGGATTGCGAAAAAGATTTAGGAGTTCTGGTTAGCAGTAATCTGAAACCAAGACAACAGTGCATAAGTGTTCGCAATAAAGCTAATAGAATCCTTGGCTTCATATCAAGAAGCATAAATAATAGGAGTCCTCAGGTTGTTCTTCAACTCTATACATCCTTGGTTAGGCCTCATTTAGATTATGCTGCACAGTTTTGGTCACCGTATTACAGAATGGATATAAATTCTCTGGAAAATGTACAAAGGAGGATGACAAAGATGATCCCATGTATCAGAAACCTTCCCTATGAGGATAGACTAAGGGCCCTGAAACTGCACTCTCTAGAAAGACGTAGAATTAGGGGGGATATGATTGAGGTGTATAAATGGAAGACAGGAATAAATAAAGGGGATGTAAATAGTGTGCTGAAAATATCTAGCCTAGACAGGACTCGCAGCAATGGTTTTAAGTTGGAAAAATTCAGATTCAGGAAGGATATAGGAAAGTACTGGTTTGGTAATAGAGTTGTGGATGAGTGGAACAAACTCCCAAGTACCGTTATAGAGGCCAGAACGTTGTGTAGCTTTAAAAATAGGTTGGATAAATACATGAGTAGATGTGGGTGGGTGTGAGTTAGACCTGATAGCTTGTGCTAACAGGTCGGTTGCCGTGTTCCTCCCTTAAGTCAATGTGACCTGACCTGACTAGGTTGGGTGCATTGGCTTAAGCCGGTAGGAGACTTGGACCTGCCTCGCATGGGCCAGTAGGCCTTCTGCAGTGTTCCTTCGTTCTTATGTTCTTAAGTCAATGTGACCTGACCTGACTAGGTTGGGTGCATTGGCTTAAGCCGGTAGGAGACTTGGACCTGCCTCGCATGGGCCAGTAGGCCTTCTGCAGTGTTCCTTCGTTCTTATGTTCTTATGTTCTTATGAGTGCATCATTCCTAGCATGATGGAGGCATGAGTGCATCATTCCTAGCATGATGGAGGCATGAGTGCATCATTCCTAGCATGATGGAGGCATGAGTGCATCATTCCTAGCATGATGGAGGCATGAGTGCATCATTCCTAGCATGATGGAGGCATGAGTGCATCATTCCTAGCATGATGAAGGCATGAGTGCATCATTCCTAGCATGATGGAGGCATGAGTGCATCATTCCTAGCATGATGGAGGCATGAGTGCATCATTCCTAGCATGATGGAGGCATGAGTGCATCATTCCTAGCATGATGGAGGCATGAGTGCATCATTCCTAGCATGATGGAGGCATGAGTGCATCATTCCTAGCATGATGGAGGCATGAGTGCATCATTCCTAGCATGATGGAGGCATGAGTGCATCATTCCTAGCATGATGGAGGCATGAGTGCATCATTCCTAGCATGATGGAGGCATGAGTGCATCATTCCTAGCATGATGGAGGCATGAGTGCATCATTCCTAGCATGATGGAGGCATGAGTGCATCATTCCTAGCATGATGGAGGCATGAGTGCATCATTCCTAGCATGATGGAGGCATGAGTGCATCATTCCTAGAATGATGGAGGCATGAGTGCATCATTCCTAGCATGATGAAGGCATGAGTGCATCATTCCTAGCATGATGGAGGCATGAGTGCATCATTCCTAGCATGATGGAGGCATGAGTGCATCATTCCTAGCATGATGGAGGCATGAGTGCATCATTCCTAGCATGATGGAGGCATGAGTGCATCATTCTAGCTAGCATGATGCATGATAAAGGCATGAGTGCATCATTCCTAGCATGATGGAGGCATGAGTGCATCATTCCTAGCATGATGGAGGCATGAGTGCATCATTCCTAGCATGATGAAGGCATGAGTGCATCATTCCTAGCATGATGGAGGCATGAGTGCATCATTCCTAGCATGATGGAGGCATGAGTGCATCATTCCTAGCATGATGGAGGCATGAGTGCATCATTCCTAGCATGATGGAGGCATGAGTGCATCATTCCTAGCATGATGGAGGCATGAGTGCATCATTCCTAGCATGATGGAGGCATGAGTGCATCATTCCTAGCATGATGGAGGCATGAGTGCATCATTCCTAGCATGATGGAGGCATGAGTGCATCATTCCTAGCATGATGGAGGCATGAGTGCATCATTCCTAGCATGATGCATGAGTGCATCATTCCTAGCATGATGGAGGCATGAGTGCATCATTCCTAGCATGATGGAGGCATGAGTGCATCATTCCTAGCATGATGGATGGGTGCATCATTCCTAGCATGATGAGTGCATCATTCCTAGCATGATGGAGGCATGAGTGCATCATTCCTAGCATGATGGAGGCATGAGTGCATCATTCCTAGCATGATGGAGGCATGAGTGCATCATTCCTAGCATGATGGAGGCATGAGTGCATCATTCCTAGCATGATGGAGGCATGAGTGCATCATTCCTAGCATGATGGAGGCATGAGTGCATCATTCCTAGCATGATGGAGGCATGAGTGCATCATTCCTAGCATGATGGAGGCATGAGTGCATCATTCCTAGCATGATGGAGGCATGAGTGCATCATTCCTAGCATGATGGAGGCATGATGGGTGCATCATTCCTAGCATGATGGAGGCATGAGTGCATCATTCCTAGCATGATGGAGGCATGAGTGCATCATTCCTAGCATGATGGAGGCATGGGTGCATCATTCCTAGCATTGAGAGAACCGTGCGAAGGTTTGAGAGTCAGGAGAATGTTTGACAGCACTATAGGGAAAGTCTTGAAAGGATTGTGTCAGACAAAATGGAGAGTTGCTCCGTTACTCTGGATCGAGAGCTCCCATCTCCAGCGTCAAGGTACTCGCCTGGAAAAAGCTAGCAGCTGAGAACGATGTTATAAACACAAGTGCCACTGTAAACACTACTAGGACGTAAATTGTGTCAACTGCTAGGGTTGTTATTCAAGTTGTCTTAGGATTACTCTTGATGAGTGAGTAGCTTCTTAGTGTCAACATTACACAAATAGGTAAGACACATATGCAACAATTAGGTATCTTTATTATGAAACGTTTCGCCTACACAGTAGGCTTCTTCAGTCAAGTACAGACTGAGGGACTGACCACCTCAAAACTTTAAGGGTGATGGACTGATTACATCGTCTTCAAGTATCTTCTGCTTCTATCAACTTTTCTGTACTTGACTGAAGAAGCCTACTGTGTAGGCGAAACGTTTCATAATAAAGATACCTAATTGTTGCATATGTGTCTTACCTAACAACCTGTCGGTATTTTATACCATTTTAATGTTCATTACACAAATAACCCGCACATAGGAGGAGCTTACGACGACGTTTCGGTCCGACTTGGATCATTTACAAAGCCCTTTTGTTATTTAGTGTCAACACAGGGTGTGCGCTGTTCGCTTCAAAACATCAGTGTCGACATACACAGCATACCAGCGAAGAGGCAGGACCAGAAGCTGTGAATCGACTCCTGCAACCACAGATAACTGAGTACACAAGATGTGTGGATTAGATTTACCGTCGAAGTGGCTAGTTTATTATTCTCCCCATATCCGCCCTGTGGAGGATAGTGGTTAGCGTGAAAGCATATGGATACACAAAAGGGCTAGGAACTAGGCCTCAAAAGAGGTAAAGAGGAGTACATCTGCCTTTATATGTACAGTTGACTTATCTGTTGCAAGGAAATTCGCTTAGTATGTCTGGTATCTCATGATGGTCGCTACACTCCAAGAAGAATTTCGCATGACCGGCCTGCAAACTCTTCCTTATAACATAACAAACATGGTACCTTTGGAGTCCTCACTGACTGGGGACGAGTTCTCTTGTCAGTAGCATCCAAGATCGTGTCATGACTACTTAAGATAACTGCTGATTACTCTCTTGTTATTCGCCAGCTGTTACCTCTTCTAATCTAGAGTAGATTATTTACATCGTATTCGGAGCAGTTATCTCACAGTGATAACAATTTCTTGCTTAGTTATCCTGATTGCTCGGTATCTGTTCCCTTAATATAGCGTAGAGGCAGTTGCAGTTATTTTTAAGTTGCTTTCCACCAGGTTTATCTCGACTGATCTCTGAAGAACTATTTTTCATTACGGTTCATCAGCAGTAGTAATTACCGTAAAAAAAATAATAAAGCCACCGAACGGGTCAGATTTGAACTCACGGCGAGCGAGTTTTACGACTCACTCACCATGAGTTAAGCTCCACCCGTTCCCTGGTTAGTTTACAATCGTGTTATTACGATTTAGTGAGTCGTAATTACCTTAATAATATCTTAATTCATATGACGTGAAGTCGCCACCAACGTGGCCAAATATTTGGCTCCTCGAATTCCTCCATGGTAATTGTGAAGTGGATAAGATTGTGAGAGAGTGTGATGTAGGTGAGTGTAGAGTCAGGTGTCTGAGGTGATGGTGTACCACTTGTACACACCTCTCTTGTTAACATCACTTCTTATTGAAAACTATTGTAAACATTGCCAGGTTGGAGAATGTTGTGTCAACTAATACTTCAAGTTACTTCTATTTGCAATTTATCAACATAAATATAACTATACATGATATAGTATATATATATATATATATATATATATATATATATATATATATATATATATATATAAATTTTTACGCTGTTTTAAATATTAATGTTTATTAGTGTGTGTGGGGTGATAGTTCTCCCGTCAGTGTGGCAGTGAACCCCAGTTACACTGTCAGCTGCTGACACAACAATGATATACTCTCAGTTAGTTTCGTACCTCAGCAGTTGACACACATTCTCTCCTCTCTGTGTTTACCAGAGTCACTTCAGCTCACTAGTTAAGTTTCCTCTCCGAGAGTTACATTACATCTTTATTATAAAGTATAATAATACATAGTCTTAGGAAGTGTGTATCTTAAAAGTATACAGTTGTATTTATATACGTTTAAGTTTTTGTTATTGTAAGTAATTACTATTAGTAATTAAAACAAATATCGATTTTCAGTAAAAAAAATAATAATTGATGCTTTTCTTTTTTTTTTAGGTTTTCCTATTAATGTAGATAATAGAGCTTAATCATTAAAAATAATACAAATTGATGCCATGGATTCTACCTGGAGTCTACCTTCCAGGTAGACTCCAGGTAGAATCGTCCAGGTAGACTGTGTGGATAAAGTACTAACGTACTGTGTACTCTGATGCCGAGTTTGCAGGTTCGAATCCTGCACTGTATATATAAATTCCTGTTGGGTTTTACATTTTGCGCCATGCCACTAGGCTGGTGTTGTCGGCGGGCATAATCCTACCTTGACCCCACCACACCCTGGGTTGTGATGAATGCTTTGAAAAACCGACAAGTTGTAGAATTGAGACACTTATGCAACATATGGGAATCTTTATTCAGGAAACGTTTCGCCACACAGTGGCTTCATCAGTCCAATACAAAGTAGAAAGCCGTAAGGAGAGGAGGAGTTTGAGGTAATTAGTCCCTCAGCCTGGAGTCGATGTGTATATAAGCCACGTCTACGGCCCTATGCTGTACATTCTACAAGATTGATGGACTGTACACATCGACTCCAGGCTGAGGGACTGATTACCTCAAACTCCTCCTCTCCTTACGGCTTTCTACTTTGTATTGGACTGATGAAGCCACTGTGTGGCTTCATCAGTCCAATACAAAGATTCCAATATAAAGATTCCCATATGTTGCATAAGTGTCTCAATTCTACACCCTGGGTTGCTCTCACGCAGCAGACGGCCTACAGACAAGACCTCCCTCCTCCCGCACTTCCGTCAGGCCATTAGGCCTGGCTAAGGCAGCCTAGAACACACTATTTATACAGAACTCAGATCAAGCTAAGGTATTCTATCGAAGACTCATTCACTACACCACAGTCATTACCTATTCATATACATCCTGCCAAGATTGTACCCCAGGGTACGTGACCTGCCATGACTGTACCCCAGGGTACGTGACCTGCCATGACTGTACCCCAGGGTACGTGACCTGCCATGACTGTACCCCAGGGTACGTGACCTGCCATGACTGTACCCCAGACTACGTGACCTGCCATGACTCTACTCCAGAGTACGTGGCCTTCTACTATGGCTGTACCCCAGAGTATGTGCCCTTCTATCATGACTGTAAACCAGAGTACGTGACCTGCTACCATGACTGTAACTTAACGTGACCTACCATGACTGTAACCCAGAGTACGTGACCTTCTACCATGACTGTAACCCAGAGTACGTGACCTTCTACCATGACTGTAACCCAGAGTACATGACCTTCTACCATGACTGTAACCCAGAGTACGTGACTTTCTACCATGACTATAACCCAGAGTACTTCTTAGTGTGATGATCCACTGAAAGTCTCAATGTAACCACTATACTCAGTATACCTGAGTGATGTGCAGGTGGTGCTGTGATGTGCAGGTGGTGCTGTGATGCGCAAGTGGTGCTGTGATGTGCAGGTGGCGCTGTAATGTGTAGTGGTGCTGTAATGTGTAGGTGGTGCTGTAATGTGTAGGTGCCTGACTGGAGGAATACTCGCTGTCAATGTGCTCCCACGCTGTATTCTCTCTCTCCACAAGAAAAAGCTTACTATGCCCCAGATGGCACATCTCAGCGTAGCTCCACTAGTCACAGCACACTCGTATTTTTTTTTCTTTTATCCCGATTTGCTTCGCTAATTCACCTTCAGTATGTGGCCTATCTGGAGTGTTCTTATTTTCCAGGAATATGGTAGCTACCCAGCCTTCTCTTGCCTACCCGGCTTGCAGTCATTTCAGCCTCAGCTCTTGTCTTTATATGTAGTGCTTTTTTCAAGTTTCTCACGTTATGATAGAACATGTATTACTGCTGCTGTACAAGAATGGTATACAATACCGACAAGATGAAATTAAGACACATGTGCAACATCTGGGTATCTTTATTGTAGACGTTTCGCCATCCAGTGGCTTTATCAATACAAATTCCAGGACATAACTTGAAGAC
The DNA here is from genome assembly GCF_038502225.1 of Cherax quadricarinatus. NCBI lineage: Eukaryota > Metazoa > Arthropoda > Malacostraca > Decapoda > Parastacidae > Cherax > Cherax quadricarinatus. Next base: position 15,695,473 of record NC_091321.1, read on the forward strand.
AGTGGAACTATGTAGAGAAGATGAGGTAATCAGTCCCTCAACCAAGCAGTAGGTGCGAAGAGCACCGTAATCGTGGAGATTCTGACTACGGTGCTCTTCGCACCTACTGCTAGGTTGAGGGACTGATTACCTCATCTTCTCTACATAGTTCCACTGTCTTCAAGTTATGTCCTGGAATTTGTATTGATAAAGCCACTGGATGGCGAAACGTCTACAATAAAGATACCCAGATGTTGCACATTATTACTGCTGCTGTTGTTACTGATGTTACTGCTGCTGTTCTGATGTTACTGCTGCTGTTGTTACTACTGCTACTGTTACTGATGTTACTGCTGCTGTTACTGCTGTTGCTGTTACTGCTGCTGTTACTGCTGTTGCTGTTACTGCTGTTGCTGGTGTTTCAAATGTTATTGTTACTGCTGCTGCTTCTGATGTTGCCGTTACTGCTGCTGATGTTGCTGTTACTACTGCTGCTGTTGTTAATGTTGTTGTTGCTACCGCTGTTGCTGATGTTGATGTTACTGCTACTACTGCTGCTTCTGATGTTGCTGTTATTGCTGCTGCTGCTTCTGATGGTCTTACTGCTGCTGCTGCTTCTGATGTTATTACTGCTGCTGCTGCTTCTGATGTTATTACTGCTGCTGCTGCTTCTGATGTTGCTAGTATTGCTACTTCTGATGTTATTACTGCTGCTGCTATTCCTGCTGGTGTTCCTACAGAACAAGAAAGCGCGCAAGTTGGTCACGTGACATTGTTGTGTCTGGCTGCTGGATTGGTGGTGGGTGGGTGGTTCAGTGGGTTGTGGTGGGTGGGTGGGGTTGGGGTTGCGGTGGGTGGGTGGGGTTGGGGTTGCGGTGGCCTCTCCCAGCGGAAGAGACGCCTGCAAAAACCGGTCATGTTTATGTTGGTGTCTCACAGCATGTGGTGATCCATGCGCTTGCCTCAGTGCCTGGTGGTAGTTTTTGCCAGTCTGGCCCTGGGTCTCTCTCGTCCCCACCCTGGGGGTCCTGCTCGCGTTTCTGGCCCTATCCTGGGGGGTCCTGTTCGCGTTTCTGGCCCCGCCCCCGACACTCCCACCTCTTGTTTTGCTCTCTGCTCCTCTTGCACTCTTGTTGTGCGAGTTTATTCAGGTACAGGTACACACAAATACAGTTACACAGATTATCATACGACTAACCCGTTCCGTGGGTTATCATACATAGTAACACTTAGGTTTCCGGGGTTCGGCATGGGTGGAAACATTGGGCATGTTTCCTTACACCTGTTGTCCCTGCTCACCTAGCAAGCAAGTAGGTACCAGCATGACGTACTTCACCAGGACACATGAGCCAGCATGACGTACTTCACCAGGACACATAAGAACATAAGAAAGTAGGAACACTGCAACAGGCCTACTGACCCATGCGGAACAGGTCCATGCCCCACCCCCCGGATAAGCCCAATGACCCACCCAGTCTGGTCACCTCCACTCAAAGAAAGAGCACGGAACCAGACCCAGCAGCACAAGCTAGTCAGGTCCAACTCACACCCACCCACACCCACTCATGTATTTATCTAACCTACACAACATTTTAGCCTCAATAACTGTACTCGGGAGTTTGTTCCACTCATCCACAACTCTATTACCAAACCAGTGCTTTCCTATATCCTTCCTGAATCTGAATTTTTCCAACTTGAAACCATTGCTGCGAGTCCTGTCTTGGCTGGAAATTTTCAGTACGCTATTTACATCCCTTTTATTTATTCCTGTTTTCCATTTATACACCTCGATCATATCCTCCCTAATTCTACGCCTTTCGAGAGAGTGCAGATTCAGGGCCCTCAGTCTATCCTCATAGGGAAGATTTCTGATACATGGGATCATCTTTGTCATCCTCCTCTGTACGTTTTCCAGAGCATTTATATCCATTCTGTAATACGGTGACCAGAACTGAGCAGCATAGTCTAAATGAGGCCTAACCAAGGATATATAGAGTTGAAGAACAACCTGAGGACTTCTATTATTTATACTTCTAGATATGAAGCCAAGAATTCTGTTAGCTTTATTGCGAACACTAATGCATTGCTGTCTTGGTTTTAAATTACTACTAACCAGAACTCCTAAATCCTTTTCGCAATCAGTAGTATTAAGATCTACATTATTTAGTTTATATGTCGCATGGTTATTTTCCTATCCAACATTTAGAACTTTGCATTTGTCAATATTAAACTGCATCTGCCACTTCTCCGACCATTGCATCAGTCTATTCAAATCATCCTGGAGTGCTCTAGTGTCCTCATTAGAATGAACTGGACGGCCTATTTTGGTGTCATCAGCAAATTTGCTTATGTCAATATTTATTCCCTCATCTATGTCGTTTATGCAAACTGTGAATAACAATGGGCCCAACACTGACCCCTGAGGAACACCGCTTGTGACGTGCCCCCATTCTGATTTTTCCCCATTTATGCAAACTCTCTGCTGCCTATTTGTCAGCCAGGCCTCTACCCAGGAAAAAATTTCTCCTATTCCGTGTGCCTTAATTTTCCTCAATAGCCTCTGATGTGGAACTCTATCAAAAATCTTACTGAAGTCCATATACACAATAGCATATTCATTACCTTAGTGAAAAAAGTTAGTAAATTCGTAGGACAGGAACGCCCCTTTGTAAAACAGTGTTGAGATTCATTAATCAATCTGTGCATATCAAGATGGCTACGAATTGCTTCGGCAATTATTGATTCCATAAATTTTCCCACTATGGAGGTAAGGCTTATTGGTCTATAGTTCGAAGCCAAAAACCTGTCACCTGCCTTGTAAATAGGTATTACATTTGCCATTTTCCACTTATCAGGCACTATGCTAGTTTGTAGTGATATGTTAAAAAGATTAGCCAAAGGTATGCAAAGTTCCTCTTATCATCAGGGCCTGGGGATTTGTTAGGTTTTAGTTTCTCTATTTGTCTGAGGACCATGTCACTAGTTACTGCAATCGTGCATAGCTTATTATCGTCCTGTTATACATAATCTATTATTTCAGGAATATCGCTATTTTCCTGGGTGAAAAACTGCTGAGAGAAAGTAGGTATTGAGAATTTCACACATATCCTTATCACTGTCAGTGATCTGACCAGAGTTACTCTTAAGTGGGCCAATCTTTTCCCTAATCTTACTTCTGTATACCTGAAAGAACCCTTTTGGGTTAGTCTTTGAATCCCTTGCGACCTTAGCCTCATAATCCCTTCTTCCTTTTCTTATTCCTTTCTTTATTTCTCTCTTTAATTGCATATATTGATTTCTTAACTGCCCATCCCCTCTTTTGATACGCCTATATATGCCTCTCTTTTGACCAGTGAGATGTTTTAATCTATTGTTCATTCATTTGGGATCATTTTTGTTAGATCTAATTTCCCTACTTGGAACAAAAGTTGTCTGGGCAGCTATAACTATGCTCTGAAAAACGTCATATTGGCAACCAAGATCACATACCTGACCCATAGTCAGGACATCCCAATTTAGCCCACCCAGGTAATTTTTCAGTTCCACGAAGTCGGCCAAGCGAAAATCTGGACAGAGATTTGATTGCAGTTATCTGGGGTAATTCCATGATATATTGAAACTAAGTGATTTGTGAGTCTGGAGAAGAGCATTGTTCCGTTGTCCAATATGAAGTTGAAGTGACAGGAGAGCCTTATATAGTGCCAGGAGGTGAGACGTAGGTTGCTTTAGGGCAGGTCCCTCTCAAGCCGTTCTCACTAGTAGAGGTTGTCGAAGTTGATGGTCTGTACCAAGATACCCTTGTGTTGCAGTGTCTGACAGAATGAACATTAAAATGGTATAAAATACCGACAGATTGTTAGGTAAGACACATATGCAACAGTTAGGAACCTGCCCTCCGAAAGCAACCTACGTCTCACCTCCTGGCACTATATAAGGCTCCATCCTGTCACTTCAACTTCATATTGTTTCAGACAACGGAACAATGCTCTTCTCCAGACTGACTGACCACCTCTTTAAGGGTGATGACTGAACATCGTCTTCAAGTATCTTCTGCTTCTATCAACTTTTCTGTACTCGACTGAAGAAGCCTATCGAAACGTTTCGAAATAAAGATCTAAACATATGTGTCTTACCTAACTAAGTGATTTGTGATCACTTTCCCCAGGCTCATCATTAACCTCAAGATTATTAATTAGTGACTCTTTGTTGGCAAGAACCAAGTCAAGCAGATTGTTTCCTCTAGTTGCTTCTGTCACAACCTGTTCTGAAAAGCAGTCCTGAACCGTATCAAGAAAGTCACTAGACTCAAGATTTCCTATCATATTGTTCCAGTCAATATGTCTAAAGTTAAAATCTCCCATTATCACAACATTTCCGTATCTAGATGCCTTATGAATTTCGTCCCATAACACCTTACTACACTCCGTATCAAGGTTTGGGGGCCTATAAATCACACCCAAAATTAATTTGTCACGACCCTCGAGAAACTGTAGCCAAACAGATTCTCTTTGATGTTTCTAATCTTATATCATGTCTAAGACAACAATTTAAATTTTCTCTGACATACATCGCCACACCACCACCCTTCCTGTTGACCCTATCAGTGTGGAATAGTTTATAACCCTGTATGTTGCATTCAGAAGGCATTTCTCTATCTTTCAGGTTGAACCAGGTCTCTGTTATACCAATAATATCTATATTACCTACACTTGCAAGTAATCTTAGCTCATCTATCTTATTTCTTAGATTCCTACTATTTGAATAGTAAACCTTAAGGGAACTAGTCACTCGTTGCCCTCTGCTATCTCTCTTTGTTTGTTGATCAATTGATTTGCCATTACTAGCAACTTTATTTTGAATATTGTCTTTTAAACATATCCCTGAGGTATCCCGGTAATAACTGCTGTTTTTAACCCTAATAGTGCGGCCTGATTGTTTCCAACAAACACCCATACCTCTATAATCTATCAGTTTAAATTCCTAGACAAGTCATCAATTACCCTCCCAATCGAATTGGCTAATGCAACCACTCCATCCCCAGAGAGATGAATTCCATCCCTTGCATACATATCACGTTTGCCAAAGAACAAGTTATCAATGAATGGGATTGCAAGTTCCTTGCAGTACCTGTTTAGCCAGCAATTTATACCAATTGCCTTAGACATCCATTCATTGCCCAATCCCTTTCTAGGCAATATGCTACATATGACTGGGATCCCTCCCTTAGACCTAACTACTTCTATGGCTGACCTGTACTTATCCAGCAGCTCCTGTCTCCTGCCCTTCCCAATGTCATTACCCCCAGCACTAAGACAGATAACGGGCTTGTTTCCATTACCTGACATAGTATTATCCAACCTGCTGACTATGTCACCAACTCCAGGTCCAGGAAGGTACACCTTCTGTCTCACCTTTCTGTCTCTGTTACAAAAAGCACGGTCCATATATCTTACCTGAGAATGTCCTACTATTAAAATATTCTTACCTTGATTAGCAAGGGAATCAGTGGTACCTTCAACCTCACTAACCACTGAAGTGCACTCGTCCTGGAGAACAGATAATCGATTTCCTACCTTCACATCTTCTCCGTTAACCCTCCTTATCTTCCTTCTTCCTGAATTGTGAACCACTTGCCACTTAAAGCGGCTGCCACTATCATTGCTAGTGACCATTTCTTCCTACCAGCTAAATCCTTCTCACACTCACTCCCAAACTCATCTAGGCGAAGCTTCAGTCTCCTATTTTCCTCCTGAAGAAGTAGAACCTCCTTCTTCAACACTTGAACCTGAGATTCTACAGCACTACAACAAGCCATGGTGCTTGGTAACAGCCCACGCTAACTCCCAAGAGCTTAGGCAGGTATGACCGCAGGTGACCACTGACCTCAGCGTACTGACCACTGACCTCAGCGTACTGACCACTGACCTCAGCGTACTGACCACTGACCTCAGCGTACTGACCACTGACCTCAGCGTACTGAGACAGCATGACGTACTTCACCAGGACACATGAGCCAGCATGACGTACTTCACCAGGACACATGAGCCAGCATGACCTACTTCACCAGGACACATGAGCCAGCATGTCCTACTTCACCAGGACACATGAGCCAGCATGACGTACTTCACCAGGACACATGAGCCAGCATGACGTACTTCACCAGGACACATGAGCCAGCATGACGTACTTCACCAGGACACGTGAGCCAGCAAGACCTACTTCACCAGGACACATGAGCCAGCATGACATACTTCACCAGGACACATGAGCCAGCATGACCTACTTCACCAGGACACATGAGCCAGCATGACGTACTTCACCAGGACACATGAGCCAGCATGACCTACTTCACCAGGACACATGAGCCAGTATGACGTACTTCACCAGGACACATGAACCAGCATGACCTACTTCACTAGGACACATGAGCCAGCATGACATACTTCACCAGGACACATGAGCCAGCATGTCCTACTTCACCAGGACACATGAGCCAGCATGACGTACTTCACCAGGACACATGAGCCAGCATGACGTACTTCACCAGGACACATGAGCCAGCATGACGTACTTCACCAGGACACATGAGCCAGCAAGACCTACTTCACCAGGACACATGAGCCAGCATGACGTACTTCACCAGGACACATGAGCCAGCATGACCTACTTCACCAGGAGACATGAGCCAGCATGACGTACTTCACCAGGACACATGAGCCAGCAAGACCTACTTCACCAGGACACATGAGCCAGCATGACGTACTTCACCAGGACACATGAGCCAGCATGACGTACTTCACCAGGACACATGAGCCAGCATGACGTACTTCACCAGGACACATGAGCCAGCATGACGTACTTCACCAGGACACATGCGCCAGCATGACGTACTTCACCAGGACACATGAGCCAGCATGACCTACTTCACCAGGACACATGAGCCAGCATGACGTACTTCAGCAGGACACATGAGCCAGCATGACGTACTTCACCAGGACACATGAGCCAGCATGACCTACTTCACCAGGAGACATGAGCCAGCATGACGTACTTCACCAGGACACATGAGCCAGCAAGACCTACTTCACCAGGACACATGAGCCAGCATGACGTACTTCACCAGGACACATGAGCCAGCATGACGTACTTCACCAGGACACATGAGCCAGCATGACGTACTTCACCAGGACACATGAGCCAGCATGACGTACTTCACCAGGACACATGCGCCAGCATGACGTACTTCACCAGGACACATGAGCCAGCATGACCTACTTCACCAGGACACATGAGCCAGCATGACGTACTTCAGCAGGACACATGAGCCAGCATGACGTACTTCACCAGGACACATGAGCCAGCATGACATACTTCACCAGGACACATGAGCCAGCATGACCTAATTCACCAGGACACATGAGCCAGCATGACGTACTTCACCAGGACACATGAGCCAGCATGACCTACTTCACCAGGACACATGAGCCAGTATGACGTACTTCACCAGGACACATGAGCCAGCATGACCTACTTCACTAGGACACATGAGCCAGCATGACGTACTTCACCAGGACACATGAGCCAGCATGACCTACTTCACCAGGAGACATGAGCCAGCATGACGTACTTCACCAGGACACATGAGCCAGCATGACCTACTTCACCAGGACACATGAGCCAGCATGACGTACTTCAGCAGGACACATGAGCCAGCATGACGTACTTCACCAGGACACATGAGCCAGCATGACGTACTTCACCAGGACACATGAGCCAGCATGACCTACTTCACCAGGACACATGAGCCAGCATGACGTACTTCACCAGGACACATGAGCCAGCATGACCTACTTCACCAGGACACATGAGCCAGTATGACGTACTTCACCAGGACACATGAGCCAGCATGACCTACTTCACTAGGACACATGAGCCAGCATGACGTACTTCACCAGGACACATGAGCCAGCATGTCCTACTTCATCAGGACACATGAGCCAGCATGACGTACTTCACCAGGACACATGAGCCAGCATGACGTACTTCACCAGGACACATGAGCCAGCATGACGTACTTCACCAGGTCACATTAGCCAGCATGACCTACTTCACCAGGACACATGAGCCAGCATGACCTACTTCACCAGGACACATGAGCCAGCATGACGTACTTCACCAGGACACATGAGCCAGCATGACGTACTTCACCAGGACACATGAGCCAGCATGACCTACTTCACCAGGAGACATGAGCCAGCATGACGTACTTCACCAGGACACATGAGCCAGCATGACATACTTCACCAGGACACATGAGCCAGCATGACCTACTTCACCAGGACACATGAGCCAGCATGACGTACTTCACGAGGACACATGAGCCAGCATGACCTACTTCACCAGGACACATGAGCCAGCATGACGTACTTCACGAGGACACATGAGCCAGCATGACCTACTTCACCAGGACACATGAGCCAGCATGACGTACTTCACCAGGACACATGAACCAGCATGACGTACTTCACCAGGACACATGAGCCAGCATGATGTACTTCACCAGGACACATGAGCCATCATGACGTACTTCACCAGGACACATGAGCCAGCATGACCTACTTCACCAGGACACATGAGCCAGCATGACGTACTTCACCAGGACACATGAGCCAGCATGACCTACTTCACCAGCACACATGAGCCAGTATGACGTACTTCACCAGGACACATGAGCCAGCATGACCTACTTCACCAGCACACATGAGCCAGCATGACGTACTTCACCAGGACACATGAGCCAGCATGTCCTACTTCACCAGGACACATGAGCCAGCATGACGTACTTCACCAGGACACATGAGCCAGCATGACGTACTTCACCAGGACACATGAGCCAGCATGACGTACTTCACCAGGACACATGAACCAGCATGACGTACTTCACCAGGACACATGAGCCAGCATGACATACTTCACCAGGACACATGAGCCAGCATGACCTACTTCACCAGGACACATGAGCCAGCATGACGTACTTCACCAGGACACATGAGCCAGCATGACCTACTTCACCAGGACACATGAGCCAGGATGACCTACTTCACCAGGACACATGAGCCAGCATGACGTACTTCACCAGGACACATGAGCCAGCATGACCTACTTCACCAGGACACATGAGCCAGCATGACGTACTTCACCAGGACACATGAGCCAGCATGACCTGCTTCACCAGGACACATGAGCCAGCATGACGTACTTCACCAGGACACATGAGCCAGCATGTCGTACTTCACCAGGGCACATGAGCCAGCATGACCTACTTCACCAGGACACATGAGCCAGCATGACGTACTTCACCAGGACACATGAGCCAGCATGACGTACTTCACCAGGACACATGAGCCAGCATGACCTACTTCACCAGGACACATGAACCATCATGACCTACTTCACCAGGACACATGAGCCAGCATGACCTACTTCACAAGGACACATGAGCCAGCATGACCTACTTCACCAGGACACATGAGCCAGCATGACCTACTTCACCAGGACACATGAGCCAGCATGACCTACTTCACCAGGACACATAAGCCAGCATGACCTACTTCACCAGGACACATGAGCCAGCATGACCTACTTCACCAGGACACATGAGCCAGCATGACCTACTTCACCAGGACACATGAGCCAGCATGACGTACTTCACCAGGACACATGAGCCAGCATGACCTACTTCACCAGGGCACATGAGCCAGCATGACGTACTTCACCAGGACACATGAGCCAGCATGACGTACTTCACCAGGACACGAGCCAGCATGACGTAATTCACCAGGACACATGAGCCAGCATGACCTACTTCACCAGGACACATGAACCAGCATGACCTACTTCACCAGGACACAAGAGCCAGCATGACCTACTTCACCAGGACACAAGAGCCAGCATGACGTACTTCACCAGGACACATGAGCCATCATGACCTACTTCACCAGGACACATGAGCCAGCATGACGTACTTCACTAGGACACATGAGCCAGCATGACGTACTTCACCAGGACACATGAGCCAGCATGACGTACTTCACCAGGACACATGAGCCAGCATGACGTACTTCACCAGGACACATGAGCCAGCATGACGTACTTCACCAGGACACATGAGCCAGCATGACGTACTTCACCAGGACACATGAGCCAGCATGACGTACTTCACCAGGACACATGAGCCAGCATGACGTACTTCACCAGGACACATGAGCCAGCATGACGTACTTCACCAGGACACATGAGCCAGCATGACCTACTTCACCAGGACACATGAGCCAGCATGACCTACTTCACCAGGACACATGAGCCAGCATGACGTACTTCACCAGGACACATGAGCCAGCATGACCTACTTCACCAGGACACATGAGCCAGCATGACCTACTTCACCAGGACACATGAGCCAGCATGACCTACTTCACCAGGACACATGAGCCAGCATGACGTACTTCACCAGGACACATGAGCCAGCATGACCTACTTCACCAGGACACATGAGCCAGCATGACCTACTTCACCAGGACACATGAGCCAGCATGACGTACTTCACCAGGACACATGAGCCAGCATGACCTACTTCACCAGGACACATGAGCCAGCATGACCTACTTCACCAGGACACATGAGCCAGCATGACGTACTTCACCAGGACACATGAGCCAGCATGACCTACTTCACCAGGACACATGAGCCAGCATGACCTACTTCACCAGGACACATGAGCCAGCATGACCTACTTCACCAGGACACATGAGCCAGCATGACCTACTTCACCAGGACACATGAGCCAGCATGACCTACTTCACCAGGACACATGAGCCAGCATGACCTACTTCACCAGGACACATGAGCCAGCATGACCTACTTCACCAGGACACATGAGCCAGCATGACCTACTTCACCAGGACACATGAGCCAGCATGACACATGAGCCAGCATGACCTACTTCACCAGGACACATGAGCCAGCATGACCTACTTCACCAGGACACATGAGCCAGCATGACCTACTTCACCAGGACACATGAGCCAGCATGACCTACTTCACCAGGACACATGAGCCAGCATGACCTACTTCACCAGGACACATGAGCCAGCATGACCTACTTCACCAGGACACATGAGCCAGCATGACCTACTTCACCAGGACACATGAGCCAGCATGACCTACTTCACCAGGACACATGAGCCAGCATGACCTACTTCACCAGGACACATGAGCCAGCATGACCTACTTCACCAGGACACATGAGCCAGCATGACCTACTTCACCAGGACACATGAGCCAGCATGACCTACTTCACCAGGACACATGAGCCAGCATGACCTACTTCACCAGGACACATGAGCCAGCATGACCTACTTCACCAGGACACATGAGCCAGCATGACCTACTTCACCAGGACACATGAGCCAGCATGACCTACTTCACCAGGACACATGAGCCAGCATGACCTACTTCACCAGGACACATGAGCCAGCATGACCTACTTCACCAGGACACATGAGCCAGCATGACCTACTTCACCAGGACACATGAGCCAGCATGACCTACTTCACCAGGACACATGAGCCAGCATGACCTACGTACTTCACCAGGACACATGAGCCAGCATGACCTACTTCACCAGGACACATGAGCCAGCATGACGTACTTCACCAGGACACATGAGCCAGCATGACCTACTTCACCAGGACACATGAGCCAGCATGACCTACTTCACCAGGACACATGAGCCAGCATGACGTACTTCACCAGGACACATGAGCCAGCATGACCTACTTCACCAGGACACATGAGCCAGCATGACCTACTTCACCAGGACACATGAGCCAGCATGACGTACTTCACCAGGACACATGAGCCAGCATGACCTACTTCACCAGGACACATGAGCCAGCATGACCTACTTCACCAGGACACATGAGCCAGCATGACTACTTCACCAGGACACATGAGCCAGCATGACCTACTTCACCAGGACACATGAGCCAGCATGACCTACTTCACCAGGACACATGAGCCAGCATGACCTACTTCACCAGGACACATGAGCCAGCATGACCTACTTCACCAGGACACATGAGCCAGCATGACCTACTTCACCAGGAGCCAGCATGACCTACTTCACCAGGACACATGAGCCAGCATGACCTACTTCACCAGGACACATGAGCCAGCATGACCTACTTCACCAGGACACATGAGCCAGCATGACCTACTTCACCAGGACACATGAGCCAGCATGACCTACTTCACCAGGACACATGAGCCAGCATGACCTACTTCACCAGGACACATGAGCCAGCATGACCTACTTCACCAGGACACATGAGCCAGCATGACCTACTTCACCAGGACACATGAGCCAGCATGACCTACTTCACCAGGACACATGAGCCAGCATGACCTACTTCACCAGGACACATGAGCCAGCATGACCTACTTCACCAGGACACATGAGCCAGCATGACCTACTTCACCAGGACACATGAGCCAGCATGACGTACTTCACCAGGACACATGAGCCAGCATGACCTACTTCACCAGGACACATGAGCCAGCATGACCTACTTCACCAGGACACATGAGCCAGCATGACCTACTTCACCAGGACACATGAGCCAGCATGACCTACTTCACCAGGACACATGAGCCAGCATGACTACTTCACCAGGACACATGAGCCAGCATGACCTACTTCACCAGGACACATGAGCCAGCATGACGTACTTCACCAGGACACATGAGCCAGCATGACGTACTTCACCAGGACACATGAGCCAGCATGACCTACTTCACCAGGACACATGAGCCAGCATGACGTACTTCACCAGGACACATGAGCCAGCATGACCTACTTCACCAGGACACATGAGCCAGCATGACCTACTTCACCAGGACACATGAGCCAGCATGACCTACTTCACCAGGACACATGAGCCAGCATGACCTACTTCACCAGGACACATGAGCCAGCATGACCTACTTCACCAGGACACATGAGCCAGCATGACCTACTTCACCAGGACACATGAGCCAGCATGACCTACTTCACCAGGACACATGAGCCAGCATGACCTACTTCACCAGGACACATGAGCCAGCATGACCTACTTCACCAGGACACATGAGCCAGCATGACCTACTTCACCAGGACACATGAGCCAGCATGACCTACTTCACCAGGACACATGAGCCAGCATGACCTACTTCACCAGGACACATGAGCCAGCATGACGTACTTCACCAGGACACATGAGCCAGCATGACCTACTTCACCAGGACACATGAGCCAGCATGACCTACTTCACCAGGACACATGAGCCAGCATGACCTACTTCACCAGGACACATGAGCCAGCATGACCTACTTCACCAGACACATGACGTACTTCACCAGGACACATGAGCCAGCATGACGTACTTCACCAGGACACATGAGCCAGCATGACCTACTTCACCAGGACACATGAGCCAGCATGACGTACTTCACCAGGACACATGAGCCAGCATGACCTACTTCACCAGGACACATGAGCCAGCATGACCTACTTCACCAGGACACATGAGCCAGCATGACGTACTTCACCAGGACACATGAGCCAGCATGACGTACTTCACCAGGACACATGAGCCAGCATGACCTACTTCACCAGGACACATGAGCCAGCATGACGTACTTCACCAGGACACATGAGCCAGCATGACGTACTTCACCAGGACACATGAGCCAGCATGACCTACTTCACCAGGACACATGAGCCAGCATGACGTACTTCACCAGGACACATGAGCCAGCATGACGTACTTCACCAGGACACATGAGCCAGCATGACCTACTTCACCAGGACACATGAGCCAGCATGACATAGTTCACCAGGACACATGAGCCAGCATGACCTACTTCACCAGGACACATGAGCCAGCATGACCTACTTCACCAGGACACATGAGCCAGCATGACCTACTTCACCAGGACACATGAGCCAGCATGACCTACTTCACCAGGACACATGAGCCAGCATGACCTACTTCACCAGGACACATGAGCCAGCATGACCTACTTCACCAGGACACATGAGCCAGCATGACCTACTTCACCAGGACACATGAGCCAGCATGACCTACTTCACCAGGACACATGAGCCAGCATGACCTACTTCACCAGGACACATGAGCCAGCATGACCTACTTCACCAGGACACATGAGCCAGCATGACCTACTTCACCAGGACACATGAGCCAGCATGACCTACTTCACCAGGACACATGAGCCAGCATGACGTACTTCACCAGGACACATGAGCCAGCATGACGTACTTCACCAGGACACATGAGCCAGCATGACGTACTTCACCAGGACACATGAGCCAGCATGACCTACTTCACCAGGACACATGAGCCAGCATGACCTACTTCACCAGGACACATGAGCCAGCATGACCTACTTCACCAGGACACATGAGCCAGCATGACCTACTTCACCAGGACACATGAGCCAGCATGACCTACTTCACCAGGACACATGAGCCAGCATGACCTACTTCACCAGGACACATGAGCCAGCATGACGTACTTCACCAGGACACATGAGCCAGCATGACGTACTTCACCAGGACACATGAGCCAGCATGACGTACTTCACCAGGACACATGAGCCAGCATGACGTACTTCACCAGGACACATGAGCCAGCATGACGTACTTCACCAGGACACATGAGCCAGCATGACGTACTTCACCAGGACACATGAGCCAGCATGACCTACTTCACCAGGACACATGAGCCAGCATGACCTACTTCACCAGGACACATGAGCCAGCATGACCTACTTCACCAGGACACATGAGCCAGCATGACCTACTTCACCAGGACACATGAGCCAGCATGACCTACTTCACCAGGACACATGAGCCAGCATGACCTACTTCACCAGGACACATGAGCCAGCATGACCTACTTCACCAGGACACATGAGCCAGCATGACCTACTTCACCAGGACACATGAGCCAGCATGACCTACTTCACCAGGACACATGAGCCAGCATGACCTACTTCACCAGGACACATGAGCCAGCATGACCTACTTCACCAGGACACATGAGCCAGCATGACGTACTTCACCAGGACACATGAGCCAGCATGACGTACTTCACCAGGACACATGAGCCAGCATGACGTACTTCACCAGGACACATGAGACAGCATGACCGTACTTCACCAGGACACATGAGCCAGCATGACCTACTTCACCAGGACACATGAGCCAGCATGACCTACTTCACCAGGACACATGAGCCAGCATGACGTACTTCACCAGGACACATGAGCCAGCATGACCTACTTCACCAGGACACATGAGCCAGTATGACGTACTTCACCAGGACACATGAGCCAGCATGACCTACTTCACCAGGACACATGAGCCAGCATGACCTACTTCACCAGGACACATGAGCCAGCATGACCTACTTCACCAGGACACATGAGCCAGCATGACCTACTTCACCAGGACACATGAGCCAGCATGACGTACTTCACCAGGACACATGAGCCAGCATGACCTACTTCACCAGGACACATGAGCCAGTATGACGTACTTCACCAGGACACATGAGCCAGCATGACGTACTTCACCAGGACACATAAGTTTACCATCAATAAACAATGCTTATTATATTTATTACTTAAATTCTTCCGACAAAAAGTAAGAATCGTATACCCCTGCAGGATGTCATTTTTTACTATGGCGTTCGATGAGGAGCGCTAAATCCGTAGGGGCCATTCAGTGCCTCGAGGAATGGAGGGTAATCAGGTTTGGTATGATCCTTAGTAAGTGGTATAGACAAATTGGTTTAAAAAAAATACTAGGACATTTATCAGGTTTTTTCCAGGGAAGAAGAAGGTAGCTCTAATTCCTTGGAAGAAGAGGCCTCTACCTTCATCAAGGCACTCACTCACCCCTTGATGGGCTGCCTCAGGTTACGTAGTCCAGAGTCGTGTTTCCTCTGTCGTAAAAAAAGGTTCTTGTCACAACTCATGATGGATATTGTTCAAGGTGTGAATGAACGCGTTAACTTAAGTGTAAGGCGAGTCGTGGGTGTTACTAGAAGCTTAAAGAAGCATAGAGGATTTTCTATGCATCATGGAGTGCAGCAGGGGACTCTGTGTCTTGTCTTGTTCACAGTGTACTTGTGTTTTGAACACAGGTAGCAATTCAAGGCTTGTTGCACCTGGTCGTAACCAGGATCAGCAATGTCATGTGGGGATTCGATAACGTGGCTTGGGTAATAACACTAACGTTGGCTGGTTAGTAAGTATATAACGGAATACTATATGGGAAGCACAGGCCCGCCCTGCCTCTTTGCTCTCTATCTTAAGACTGACTCACGAATTGGGTTCTAGAGGTGAGCAGCGTTCAAAAAACATGCTATGGTCAGCAGCAACATGAATAACAGTTAGTGATTCACGCAGACGGTTGGTAGTGAGTCATCTACTGGTAACTGGTTACTGGTAACTGGTACTACTGTGAACTGATACTACTGAGAGCAATACTGTCATCAAGACAAATGAAGAAGGGATATTTTTTCTTTACCCGTATATTCCTTCACCACTATGTACAATATTAACACAGTTATTAAGTTCGCAGTATGATGACAAGACAGAGCAGAGAGCCAAGTACAGCAAGAGTGGATTCGACCAGAGTAAACGAGTGTCTGCCTACAAGCCAGGCAGAGAGGTGTGACGTCATGGCTGTGGAGCCAGCTCTCACCTGATTGGTGGATTGAACTGGACAATTAATACAGCAGTGGGGGCCCCAGAACTGCTATACTCTGAAATGTCAGTTGGATGGTTGAGGCATGCCAATGGTAGTGTGATAAACGTGGAATAAAGTGTAACATACTCAGCTCATGCTGAGTGTGCTACATTATGTCCATGAATTTGTATTAATAAAGCCACTGGATGGCGAAACGTCTACAGTAAAGATACCCAGATGTTGCACATATGTATAATTCTTCATCTTGTCGGTATTGTATACCATTCATTTACATCTGTAACTAATACTCGAGAGAATTCAGGCCATGTGTATTTGTTTTGCCCAAATAGTAACATAGTTCGTGTTCAGAGATGTTGTGTTTAAAGTTTGGTGAGGTAGACTTTCTCCCCATGTATCAGGCACTACATCTATAACACTTAAATAACACTAGGCCTAAGATTACAAACCAGAGCTGCTACACTCTCCAAGAAAATGGATCAATAATAAGATGGATGAAAAGGCAGATTAAAAATAAATCTCTGGAAAGTTTACGTCGATGCATTTCGTAGATCTTTACGAATGTGAAAACCCAAAGTTTCTAAGTAAGGATCTTCTTTATTTTTGTGTTGGAACTGTATAAAACCTTCAACAGCACTTCTCTGAACATACACGCAGGTCTTTCCGCCCTGGTGAAGTCTCCCGAGTCAGGATAACCGATTCCATTACCTCAAGTATGTAATCCTTCCTTTACCATGGAATATGACAGGAAAACATAGTTTGCTTTTGTTCCCACAGCATAACTACCATACAGAATATGGTAGCACCCCACTGCCGGGGGTTCCCACAATGTGTTGTATACACCTAGTAAGCTACAGATACAGTGTGCACGAGACCAACCACATTAGTAAGTTTGTTTAGGCACAGGTATACATAAGTACAATTATCATACATAGTGTACTTTACGTAGGATAACTTATTAAAGTCAGAGTGACTTATTTCCATTAGGGTCCTTGACTTATTTACACTGGAGTCCTTGACTTATTTCGATTGGGGCCCTTGTCACTATGCCATATAGTTGTGTTTGCCAGCTGTAAACACAGGTAAAAAAGTCATAAGATGATATCATGCAGCCCCATACTATAATGGTGACCACACAGGTGTGTTATGGTACGTCTCACTTGTCAAGAGTGAGATGGTTGGCTGACTCGATTAACACCTCGTTCACGGCAATCATTTCAGCCTACCAAACTCTTTCTGACAACTGGCTCATACCTCATTGGTACCTCCACTAGTATTGTGCATGTACGTGTTCGCACTGTTAATCGTTATTCTGGTTTGCGTTCGGACTCTTATAAATAGTGTACATAGTGAATTGGTGAAGGGTGGACTTCGTGAAACAGTGTTGTGTAGCTGGTGGTCTGACACTCACCATCAGTGCCACGTGTCGTGGGGGTTCGTGAGGAGATATTGGAGTAAGAAATACGCACGTTGGATGTCTTGACGGCGTATAATTATAAGAGTCTAGAGGAGTGGACCCACGAGCCTTGCCTTGTCCGGTTTATGCCTAGCTGCTCACATGTGATACTCTCGTGACGTCACGGCTAGCAAGGGAGCATATCTATAAAGTAGCTGGGGTCATCTAAGTATAGTACACAAGTATACAGTAACACTACTGACACACGTGTCCTGGAGTCCTGGTGGTCCGACACTCACCACGTGTCCTGGGGTCCTGGTGGTCCGACATTCACTATCAGTGCCACATGTCCTGGGACCCTGGTGGTCCGACACTCACCATCAGTGCCACATGTTCCTAGCCAGCAATAAACAATGTTGTTCATGAGATAACCGGGCCAGCAAGATGTCCGCTCTGACCTTTTCCTGGCAGTGCTTCTCAGTGATCTCAACCGGCGTGGCGAGAACCTCGTGTGTACAAACAAACCTCCTCCCACAAGGTCTCTCTTTCTCCTCTCCCAACACACAAATACCCATCCTTCCCCACTACCCTCCCCTACACCAACCCATTCCCCTCTCCCCACCATTCCTCTCCCCCACCATTCCCTTCCCCCCCATCATTCCCTTCCCCTTCCCCTCTGCTCTTGCTAACGTGTCATTGTTTTTAGTTCCTCTGTTCCTTTCCGTTCTTTGGAGTTCACGGACGTAACACTGAAAGTTATGTGGACAAAACACAAGTGTGCGGAACAAAACTTTATTTGGACAACGTTTTGCTCTATTTGTAGCCTTATTCCACCAAGGACTCGTTTCGCATACCTGTCTCTGTCTACTTGCCTAATCCTTATTGTCTCAGTAGATCAAGATATATATATATATATATATATATATATATATATATATATATATATATATATATATATATATATATATATATATATATATATATATATATATATATATATTCCATATTCTTTGCTTCCTCTTTCTCTACCCTGCTGCTTGATGCACCGCCTCTCTCCTGCCTCAGCACCGTGGTCTGGTCATCAACGCTTTCGCCTTACACACAGTGTCTACCTGGAGTCTACCTGGAGGGTATTCCAGGGATCATCGTCCCCGCGGCCCGGTCCACGACCAGGTCTCCCAGTGGATCAGGGCCTGATCAACCAGGGTGTCATTGCTGGCCGCACGCAGTCAAGCATATGAATCACAGCCCGGCTGATTCAGCACCTACTTTAAGTATTTGTCTAGCTCCCTCTTGAAGTGTGTGTGTATGGGAGTTGCTCCAAAGCTCCAGGCCCCTCCTCCTAGACTACCCTGACCAGCATCAATGGCTTCTGGCCTCTTGGGCCTTATAATATCTACTCTTGAAGCTGTGTATCGAGTCGTCTCATTTCTCAGGCACACTAGGACTAAAGAAATGCTTCGTGACATCCCTGTGTTTTATCTGCGTCTTCAGCTTCCACTTGTGTCTTCTTGGTTTATATTTGTCATCCCAGTTCTTCATTTTTCTCATTATTTTATTGTATTGTATTATTTATTTATTATTATTATTATTATTATTATTATTATTATTATTATTATTATTATTATTATTATTTTATTATTATTATTGTGGGGAGTGCTAAACCCGTAGGGGTGTTGCAGTGCCTGAAGACTGGGAGGGGCAGTCAACTTGGATCAGAATAAGTGGATTTTACGTTATTTCTATTCGTGGGGAGCAGGGAGAGTCAAGAAGGAAAGATGGCTGCACTTCTTCGGATCAAGAGCCCTTCACCGTCGTCAGCCCCCATGGGGGGGGAGTGTAGTTATCTATCCGGAACCTTCACTTAGCGGCTCGTCGTGTAAGACGTGTGTCAGGAGACACACGTCTTAAACGACGTGTCTCCTGACACACGTCTAGGAAGATAACCACCAGCACTGGTGTTCTCAAGGTGAACACAGCATTGGTGTTCTCAAAGTGAACATAACACTGGTGTTCTCAAAGTGAACATAACACTGGTGTTCTCAAAGTGAACATAACACTGGTGTTCTCAAAGTGAACATAACACTGGTGTTCTCAAAGTGAACATAACACTGGTGTCTCCAGAAAGAGAAGATAATTAATGGACACAAGAAGGGGAAAAAATAGTTTCAGAGTCGGAGAAAACATGTTAGTCAATCTCTTCCCAGACACAGGCGCAGCAAGTTCCCAGAACCACGCCACTGTAGGACCTACGACGCACCACTAGACAGTGATGGGTGCCACTGTAGGACCTACGACGCACCACTAGACAGTGATGGGTGCCATTGTAGGACCTACGACGCACCACTAGACAGTGATGGGTGCCATTGTAGGACCTACGACGCACCACTAGACAGTGATGGGTGCCATTGTAGGACCTACGACGCACCACTAGACAGTGATGGGTGCCACTGTAGGACCTACGACGCACCACTAGACAGTGATGGGTGCCATTGTAGGACCTACGACGCACCACTAGACAGTGATGGGTGCCACTGTAGGACCTACGACGCACCACTAGACAGTGATGGGTGCCACTGTAGGACCTACGACGCACCACTAGACAGTGATGGGTGCCACTGTAGGACCTACGACGCACCACTAGACAGTGATGGGCGCCACTGTAGGACCTACGACGCACCACTAGACAGTAATGGGTGCCACTGTAGGACCTACGACGCACCACTAGACAGTGATGGGCGCCACTGTAGGACCTACGACGCACCACTAGACAGTGATGGGTGCCATTGTAGGACCTACGACGCACCACTAGACAGTGATGGGTGCCACTGTAGGACCTACGACGCACCACTAGACAGTGATGGGCGCCACTGTAGGACCTACGACGCACCACTAGACAGTGATGGGTGCCATTGTAGGACCTACGACGCACCACTAGACAGTGATGGGTGCCATTGTAGGACCTACGACGCACCACTAGACAGTAATGGGTGCCACTGTAGGACCTACGACGCACCACTAGACAGTGATGGGTGCCATTGTAGGACCTACGACGCACCACTAGACAGTGATGGGTGCCATTGTAGGACCTACGACGCACCACTAGACAGTAATGGGTGCCACTGTAGGACCTACGACGCACCACTAGACAGTGATGGGTGCCACTGTAGGACCTACGACGCACCACTAGACAGTGATGGGTGCCATTGTAGGACCTACGACGCACCACTAGAGAGTGATGGGCGCCACTGCAGGACCTACGATGCACCACTAGACAGTGATGGGCGCCACTGCAGGACCTACGACGCACCACTAGACAGTGATGGGCGCCACTGTAGGACCTACGAAGCACCAATAGACAGTGATGGGCGCCACTGCAGGACCTACGACGCACCACTAGACAGTGATGGGCGCCACTGTAGGACCTACGACGCACCACTAGACAGTGATGGGCGCCATTGTAGGACCTACGACGCACCACTAGACAGTGATGGGTGCCACTGTAGGACCTACGACCCACCACTAGACAGTGATGGGCCTCATTGCAGGACCTACGATGCAGCACTAAACAGTGATGGGCGCCACTTACTGGAGGACCTACGCAGCACTAGACAGTGATGGGCGCCACTTACTGGAGGACCTACGCAGCACTGGACAGTGATGGGCGTCACATACTGAAGGACCTACGCAGCACTAGACAGTGATGGGCGTCACTGGAGGACCTACGCAGTGCTAGACAGTGATGGGCCTCACTCACTGGAGGGCCTACGTAGCACTGGACAGTGATGGGCGTCACTTACTGGAGGACCTACGCAGCACTAGACAGTGATGGGCGTCACTTACTGGAGGACCTACGCAGCACTAGACAGTGATGGGCGTCACTTACTGGAGGACCTACGCAGCACTAAGACAGTGATGGGCGTCACTTACTGGAGAACCTACGCAGCACTAGACAGTGAGGGACGTCACTTACAGGAGAACCTACACAGCACTAAACAGTGATGACGTCACTTACTGGGGGACCTACGCAGCACTAGACAGTGATGGACGTCACTTACTGGAGAACTTACGCAGCACCACTTAATGGACGTCACTTACTGGAGGACCTACTCAGCACTAGACAGTGAGGGGCGTCACTACCTACTGGTGGACCTACGCAGCACCACCACCAAGGTCCGTCTACCACCATAACTGCGTCATCCAGACGTCGCCCACCACCATAATAACACGGGTGAGGTCACATACGCTCATGAGGCTAGAGGAGCTCATATCTCACCTAGCTAGTTTTGACTGAGATGACTTGAGTAGGGACTTCTTAATTACTGTCGATTTGGAGGGGAGGGATTTGCTGACTAAGGATGGATGCTGCTTAGGTTAGGTTAGATTAGTTTAGTTTTCCTTAAATGTGTCATGTTTTCCTGCTCTTCATCTGTGTTATTTCTATGATAAGCTCCGAGGTAAATAAATCTCGGAGCATATTACCTGCCTAGCATACAACACTGCCCCTTGATTCTTTAGCAAGAGTAATTGTAATAGAATTCAAGAACAGTTCCAAAGAATATCTAATGACTGAAACTACAGAAAGTGAGGAGAGATTTGTTTGTCTTATACATTATCGGAACTCGATATTCTTCAAGAATTGCAAGAAACCCTTATTGCGGACCTTAAAATATTCTATGGAGAAACCGCCTAGAAACTGGAGTCATCCCACAGTCATTAAAAACCACTGATATTGCCCCACTCCACAAGGGTGGTAGTAAAGCAATGGTCAAAATCTATAGACAAATAACCCAAACGTCCCACATTATCAGGTTGTTTGAGAGGGTTTTAAGAAGCAAGATTAACAATCACATGGAATCGCAGAAGTTGCACAACCCAGGTCAATATGGGTTCGGAACAGGTTGCTCCTGCCTCTCGCAACTTCAAGACCATTATAACATGGTCTTGGATGCTCTTGAAGACATGCAAAGTGCATGTGTAGTATTCACCGACTTTGCAAAAGCCTTTGACAAGTGCAACCATGGGGTAGTTGTACTAATATGCGTGTAGAATAACACTATTATCCTTTGTAGACGATAATAGAACTTGTATGAAAGTGGCTTTCATAGACGACACAACGAGCCTCCAAGCTGATATAAACCAAGTCTTCCAGTGGGTTACTGACAATATGATGTAAACTGAGGACAGAGTTCAGTTAGTACGTCACGGAAGAATGGGGAAAATAAAAACAAGACGAACAAGACGAACTCATGCCACTCAGTAGAACCCCAGTAGAACATAAGTCTATGTGAGAGCCCTGGGACTGATAATGTTAGAAGATCTCACGTTCAAAGAGCACAACAATGTTATTATCGCAGCTGCAAGGAAAATAATAGATCGGATAACTAGAATTTTTAGAACTATAGCCGATGATAATACTCAAGTCACTCGTTCTCTCAAGGCTGGATTATAGCTATGTACTAACCGCCCCTTCAAGACAGGTGAAATTACTGAGCTGGAAAAATGTAGAGAGACCCTTCACAGCTCGTATAAATTCAGTCATGCAACGAAGTTACTGGGAGAGTTTCAAGTCCATAGAGAACGATACATCATAATCAACACCGGGAAGATACTGGAGGGATTGATCCCAAACCTGCACACCGAAATTACTAATCAGTACAGGAGACATGGTAGACAGTGCAGGATATCTCCGAGGTTGGAGAGTTGAAGGAGGAGGTCTTGCTTCTCCAGGAGGAGATTAGGAGGTTGAAGGTCCACCTCAGTGGGTCTGGGAGAGAGTGTGAGGTGGCTGGAGTTGTGGGGAATGAGGCTTCTAGCAGTGAGGTGCAGTCTCTCGCTGTGAGGAGGCTGTAGCAACGGCTACCAGCAGTGAGGTGCAGTCCAGCACCTGCTACAAGTGGCGAGTGGTTCCCAGTAATGGGAGGAGAATCAGAATAAGGAAAGTTAAGAGTGAAGATCTGAAGGTAGGAAATCGCTTCTCTGTTCTTCAGGATGAATGTACTTCACTGGCCAGTGAAGGTAAGGGCACTACTGCCCCTGCTAACAGAGGTAAGTGCATTCTTGTGGTTGGTGACTCTCAGGTAAGATATATTGACCGTGCTTCTTGTAATAGGAATAAGAAGATGAGAGATAGAGTGTGCTTCCCTGGAGCTGGTGTTGGGGACATAGGTAACAGGCTGGATAATATCATGTCAGGTAATGGGAACAAGCCCATTATCTGTCTCTCAGTGCTGGTGGAAATGATATTGGGAAGGGTAGGAGAGAAGAGCTGCTAGATAAGTACAGGTCAGCTATAGATTTCATTAAGTCTAAGGGAGGGGTCTCAATCATATGTAGCATCTTGCCTAGAAGGGGAGTAGGAAATGAATGGTTGTCTAGGGCAATTGGTGTAAATTGTGGGCTAGACAGATACTGCAAGGAACTTGCAATCCCAGTCATTGACACCTGGAACAACTTTTATGGCAAACATGATATGTATGCAAGGGATGGTGTACATCTCTCTGGGGCTGGGGTGGTAGCACTTGCAAACTCAATTGAGAAGGCCATTGGTGAAATGCCTATGATTTTAAACTGATAGAAGATAGAGGTATGGGTGTGTGTGGGAAACAAGCAGGTTGCAACACTAGGGTTGGAAACAGTAAATGTATAAAAGGCATTCAGCATGAAGTTATAAATAAAGACAATAGATCAGGTCAGCAAACAAAGGGGGACAGCAGAGGGCAGCAAGGGACTAGCTCCCTTAATGTTTACTATACTAATAGCAGGAGTGTAAGAAATAAGATAGATGAGCTAAGATTAATTGCAAGTGCAGGAAACATAGATATTATTGCTATAACAGAGACCTGGCTCAATCTGAAAGATAGAGAGATGCCCTCTGAATGTCACATACAAGGCTATAAATTATTCCACACTGACAGGGTCAACAGGAAGGGTGGTGGAGTAGCGATGTATGTCAGAGACAATTTAAATTGTTGTGTTAGACAAGATATAAAATTAGAAGCGTCGGCCACTGAATCTGTTTGGTTGCAGCTTCTCGAGGGCCGAGAAAAGCTGGTTTTGGGTGTGATTTACAGGGCCCCAAATCTTGATAGGGAGTGCAGTAAACTTCTATGGGACGAAATTCGTAAGGCATCTACATACGAAAATTTTGTGCTAATGGGAGATTTCAACTATAGACAGATTGACTGGAGCAATTTGACAGGAAATTTAGAGTCAGGTGACTTTCTTGATACGATCCAGGATTGTTTTTTAAAACAGTTTGTGACAGAGCCAACTAGGGGAAATAACCTCCTTGACTTGGTTCTTGCCAGTAGGGAAACACTAATTAATAATCTTGAGGTTAATGATGAGCTTGGGGAAAGTGATCACAAATCACTCAGTTTTAATATATCATGGAATTCCCCTAATAATGGCAGTCACGTCTCCGTCCCTGACTTTCGCTTGGCTGATTTCATAGGACTGAAAAATTACTTAGGTGGGCTGAACTGGAATGATCTAACTAAGGGTCAGGTAGGTGGTGATGGTTGCCGATATGACGCTTTCCAGGGCATAGTTCTAGCTGCTCAGTCAAATTATGTTCCAAATAGGGAAATCAGATCAAACAAAAATGATCCTAAATGGATGAACAATAGATTAAAATATCTGATTGGTCAAAAGAGAGGCATATATAGGCAAATCAAAAGAGGAGAGGGGCAATTAAGAAATCGATATATTCAGTTAAAGAGAGAAATAAAAAAGGGAATTAGAAAAGCAAAAAGAGATTATGAGGTTAAAGTTGCAAGAGAATCGAAAACTAGCCCAAAAGGATTCTTTCAGGTATACAGAAGTAAGATCAGGGACAAGATGGGCCCACTCAAAAGTTCCTCGGGTCAGCTCACTGAGAGTGATATGGAAATGTGTAGAATTTTTAACACATATTTCCTCTCAGTTTTTACACAGGAGGATACCAGCGATATTCCAGAAATGATAAATTATGTAGAACAGGACGATAATAAACTGCACGATTAGGGTCACAGGTGACATGGTCCTTAGGCAAATAGATAAATTAAAACCTAACAAATCCCCAGGCCCTGATGAACTGTATGCAAGGGTTCTAAAGGAATGTAAAGAGGAGTTTAGCAAACCTTTGGCTAATCTTTTCAACATATCACTACAAACTGGCATGGTGCCAGATAAGTGGAAAATGGCAAATGTGATACCTATTTTTAAAGCAGGAGACAGGTCCTTAGCTTCGAACTATAGACCAATAAGCCTTACCTCCATAGTGGGAAAATTTATGGAATCAATAACTGCCGAGGCAGTTCGTAGCCACCTTGAAAAGCATAAATTAATCAACGAATCTCAGCATGGTTTTACAAAGGGGCGTTCCTGCCTTACGAATTTATTAACTTTTTTCACTAAGGTATTTGAGGAGGTAGATCATGGTAATGAATATGATATTGTGTATATGGACTTCAATAAGGCTTTTGACAGGGTCCCACATCAGAGACTATTGAGGAAAATTAAGGCACATGGAATAGGAGGAGAATTTTTTTTCCTGGATAGAGGCATGGTTGACAAATAGGCAGCAGAGAGTTTGCATAAATGGGGAGAAATCAGAGTGGGGAAGCGTCACGAGCGGTGTTCCACAGGGGTCAGTGTTGGGCCCCCTGCTGTTCACAATCTACATAAACAACATTGATGAGGGCATAAAGAGCGACATCAGCAAGTTTGCCGATGACACCAAAATAGGCCGTCGAATTCATTCTGACGAGGACATTCGAGCACTCCAGGAAGATTTGAATAGACTGATGCAGTGGTCGGAG
>NC_091321.1:15727485-15789985 GCF_038502225.1 Cherax quadricarinatus
GGTTCACGCTATGACTGGTTCACGCTGATGATGCTCCCACAGATGCGTTTTAACGTCAAAAGCGCATGCTAGTGGCGCTTTTACTTATAACAGAGAGAAAAAATGAGAGAGACAAAACAAGCACAAGAGAGCTAGTGTAGCACGTGACTCACACAAATGTTATGAAGGAAAGAAAAAAAGGCTTTAGGGTCCCACCTTGCT
The DNA here is from genome assembly GCF_038502225.1 of Cherax quadricarinatus. Taxonomy (NCBI): domain Eukaryota; kingdom Metazoa; phylum Arthropoda; class Malacostraca; order Decapoda; family Parastacidae; genus Cherax; species Cherax quadricarinatus. The sequence goes on from NC_091321.1 coordinate 15,727,687, forward strand.
CTTAAAGACTTTAGGGTCCCACCTTGCTCTTAAAGACTTTAGGGTCCCACCTTGCTCTTAAAGACTTTAGGGTCCCACCTTGCTCTTAAAGACTTTAGGGTCCCACCTTGCTCTTAAAGACTTTAGGGTCCCACCTTGCTCTTAAAGGCTTTAGGGTCCCACCTTGCTCTTAAAGACTTTAGGGTCCCACCTTGCTCTTAAAGGCTTTAGGGTCCCACCTTGCTCTTAAAGGCTTTAGGGTCCCACCTTGCTCTTAAAGACTTTAGGGTCCCACCTTGCTCTTAAAGGCTTTAGGGTCCCACCTTGCTCTTAAAGACTTTAGGGTCCCACCTTGCTCTTAAAGGCTTTAGGGTCCCACCTTGCCCTTAAAGGCTTTAGGGTCCCACCTTGCCCTTAAAGGCTTTAGGGTCCCACCTTGCTCTTAAAGGCTTTAGGGTCCCACCTTGCCCTTAAAGGCTTTAGGGTCCCACCTTGCCCTTAAAGGCTTTAGGGTCCCACCTTGCCCTTAAAGGCTTTAGGGTCCCACCTTGCTCTTAAAGGCTTTAGGGTCCCACCTTGTTCTTAAAGGCTTTAGGGTCCCACCTTGCCCCTAAAGGCTTTAGGGTCCCACCTTGCCCTTAAAGGCTTTAGGGTCCCACCTTGCCCTTAAAGGCTTTAGGGTCCCACCTTGCTCTTAAAGGCTTTAGGGTCCCACCTTGCCCTTAAAGGCTTTAGGGTCCCACCTTGCCCTTAAAGGCTTTAGGGTCCCACCTTGCCCTTAAAGGCTTTAGGGTCCCACCTTGCTCTTAAAGGCTTTAGGGTCCCACCTTGTTCTTAAAGGCTTTAGGGTCCCACCTTGCCCCTAAAGGCTTTAGGGTCCCACCTTGCCCTTAAAGGCTTTAGGGTCCCACCTTGCCCTTAAAGGCTTTAGGGTCCCACCTTGCCCTTAAATGCTTTAGGGTCCCACTTTGCTGTAACTCCAGCGAACAAATCGCTGACAGTAATCTCATCCGGTTCTGTCTGATTCTGCAGCCTGTCACCGCCGTAGACAGTGATCTGTCACCACCGTATGCATATCTGTCACCATCTTATACATATCTATCACCACCTTATACAACTCTGTCTTCGCCTTATACAACTCTATCATCTTATATCTTTCAGCACCTTATACTGTACAGATCACATGACTCTTCTTACATGTGTCACCCCGGGGTACTGGGCGCGGCCATTTCTCCTGTAAAATCATAATATTTACCTCGCAACTCCTTCATTGGATGACCGTATACGGTTGATGTCAGACTCACACGACACACTCCCACCAGAATCCCTGATGTTCTTAGCACGTCACTCCCTCTTATACCTTTTAAGAAACTCGTTCTGGCAGAGGCGCGAGTCTTCACGGCAACCTCAGTTACACGAAACTATAGTTTGCACAGTTTTGAAGTGTATTGCAGCTCTCTCTGCATGCAAAAACTTGTAGTATGTTAGGGAAAAGGTTGCTAGATGTAAGGGACAGGGTCATCAATGAACAATGTAGGTGAACTAAGAGCTGACAACATACTTTGCATATAGCTTGATCATCATGTGTGTGTGTGTGTGTGTGTGTGTGTGTGTGTGTGTGTGTGTGTGTGTGTGTGTGTGTGTGTGTGTGTGTGTGTGTGTGTGTGTGTACCAGACTGCCAGAGGTACTTATCACTAAGCATAAGCCTGTCATACAACGTCACTTAGAACGTTTGCACTGCAAGTTGCTCCGTAAATATGCTCGTCTACGTTCATAACATTTTCAGGCTCCTAACTACATTCCTGTAACTTTATAATTCATTATCCATTTTTCTTCTAATACAGTTTCTGTTTGCCTGACACAGACAAACATTATAATCAAACTCTTCATTTAAATGTCTGTCTTTGGCCAATTCATCACCTTTATCCTGTAGGAATAATTCATTGTGAGATGAACTCCACAAGAATTTTAAATAATTTATTTTCTCTTAAGATTTTTCTTCATTATCAGTACCTGGCTTCACCAACGAGCATGTTAGTAATTATGCATTAGCCGCCGCCACAGATATAAACAGCAATACGCCGTGGCGACGGCGAGGAAGCCTTCCTAGAACCTCTTGCCTCGCCACTCCCACGTCTGGTGGGCGGGACCCCTCACCTTACCTCACCTCACTTATGATTCTCCAAACTTCATATGAAAACGTACCCAGGAGGGCGCCTGGAGGCTGAGAGCGGCGCGAGGCTGACACTGCTGAAGATACCCTCCATAGATCGTCGACCCACAGACACAAACAACAACCATCTTTATCACCACCACCACAAACAACTATCTTTAATACCACCACTGCAAACAACACCCATCTTTAACACCACCACCACAAACAACAACCATCTTTAACACCACCACCACAAACAACAACCATCTTTAACACCACCACCACAAACAACAACCATGTTTAACACCACCACCACAAACAACAACCATCTTTAACACCACCACCACAAACAACAACCATGTTTAACACCACCACCACAAACAACAACCATCTTTAACACCACCACCACAAACAACAACCATCTTTAACACCACCACCACAAACAACAACCATGTTTAACACCACCACCACAAACAACAACCATGTTTAACACCACCGCCACAAACAACAACCATCTTTAACACCACCACCACAAACAACAACCATGTTTAACACCACCACCACAAACAACAACCATGTTTAACACCACCACCACAAACAACAACCATGTTTAACACCACCACCACAAACAACAACCATGTTTAACACCACCACCACAAACAACAACCATGTTTAACACCACCGCCACAAACAACAACCATGTTTAACACCACCACCACAAACAACAACCATGTTTAACACCACCACCACAAACAACAACCATCTTTAACACCACCACCACAAACAACAACCATGTTTAACACCACCGCCACAAACAACAACCATGTTTAACACCACCACCACAAACAACAACCATGTTTAACACCACCACCACAAACAACAACCATGTTTAACACCACCACCACAAACAACAACCATGTTTAACACCACCACCACAAACAACAACCATGTTTAACACCACCGCCACAAACAACAACCATCTTTAACACCACCACCACAAACAACAACCATGTTTAACACCACCGCCACAAACAACAACCATGTTTAACACCACCACCACAAACAACAACCATGTTTAACACCACCGCCACAAACAACAACCATGTTTAACACCACCACCACAAACAACAACCATGTTTAACACCACCACCACAAACAACAACCATGTTTAACACCACCACCACAAACAACAACCATGTTTAACACCACCACCACAAACAACAACCATGTTTAACACCACCACCACAAACAACAACCATGTTTAACACCACCGCCACAAACAACAACCATGTTTAACACCACCACCACAAACAACAACCATGTTTAACACCACCACCACAAACAACAACCATGTTTAACACCACCGCCACAAACAACAACCATCTTTAACACCACCACCACAAACAACAGTCTCCTTTAATAATAATAATAATAATAATAATAATAATAATAATAATAATAATAATAATAATAATAACAATAAATCCTTGGTCAACAAAATCAATTCGTTGCAAAAGATAAACGTATATAGGGTACTTTGGGGTTGCTGAATTCAAAAATGTCAGTAGGTTTTTCAAACTGGCTCTAGTTTGTGAGATATTGCATACTCACATTCACTTAACAGGAAACTTAGCCATAACGCATGTATATGTAGTAACAATTTGTATATAAAGATACTATTAATAAAGATTAAAATTTTATTTTTAAATGATTTAAATATTGTAACAATAATTCTTGACGCAGATTCTCCTTAAACAGTCCCAATATATTTTCCTACATTTGTGGCGAATAATCTTTGCAAAAATAAGGAAGAAAATCATAGATTTTGTTAGACAAGTTTATTTTTCTTATTTTGGAGTGACGCTTGGTGAACAAGACGAGTCTTGGGCTCCCCGTATGGTTTCTAAAACCTGTGTAGAATGCTTACGACAGAGGAAAAATAGGCAAAGAAAGGTTAAACTTTGGTGTTCTTGTGGTGTGGAGAGAATATGAGAACCACCACGACGATTGTTATTTCTGTATGGTGAATGTGGAAAGTTTGAATCGATATAAGGAAGTCAAGTGGGAATATCCTAATTTGGAGTGAGCAAGGAGACCTGTGCCACACAGTGAAGATGTTACTATACCAATGTTTATAACACTGCCTGACCTTCCATTGTTAGATGTTGAAGAAACTCAGGGATTAAGATGTAACACAGGTGATAGCAGTGGATGTGAATATGAAGTATTTCAACAGCCCAGTAGTTCTCCCAAGAAGAACTCGATGATCTTATACGTGACCTCAGTCTGACAAAGCAAGCATCTGAACTTTTAGCATCCAGACTAAAAGAAAAAAATTGTCTACAACAAGAAGTTAAAATAACAGCTTATCGAACAAGAGAGATTGAACTCTTTCCTTACTTTAGCCAAGTTGAAGAACTTGTGTACTGCAATAACATCCCTGGACTTCTTCGAATGGGACTTGAATATCGACCAGGAGACTAGCGACTCTTTATAGACCGCTTCATTAGAAGCTTGAAATGTGTCATATTGCACAATGGTAACCAATATGCATCTCTTCCAATTGTTCACTCAGCAAAACTGTGCTGATGACCAACATAGAAGAAAATCATACAAACAACGTTTTCATATACAGTAATTAGTGGTATAGGAATGATCTTACTATGTTAATTCGTTTTATATAGAACGAAGTGCTAGTATATATTATACGATTTGACTTTTGAATGATCTATCCAAATTCAATGCCATTTCTAAGTTAGCTCCGCCTGATCAATATATTTTTCTCATCTTTCATGTTTTTCAATGGGATAACAAATTTATCAAAAACTAGAGCCAATCAATCTAAACCGATGACATATTCGGAATCAGCACCACAAACTTACCCTGAAGCCGGTGTAATAGCGGTCAGAAAATGAGTGTTGATCGTCGCCCAGGCCGCGAGGGTGATCATCTTAATGATGTACAAGTATAGTAGAGGTCCTCTAGTGATGCTGGAACTTCCTGGTACCATCTTCAGAACTCATTGTTCACTCTGTTTTTGTATGGTCAAGAAACTAGTGTCGCTATTTATTACTTTGAATGAGTCATTTATGTATAATGTGAATAAAACAAGGGGACCTAACACTGACCCCTGAACAAGGGGACCTAACACTGACCCCTGAACAAGGGGACCTAACACTGACCCCTGAACAAGGGGAACTAACACTGGCCCCTGAACAAGGGGAACTAACACTGGCCCCTGAACAAGGGGGCCTAACACTGACCCCTGAACAAGGGGGCCTAACACTGACCCCTGAACAACAAGGACTCCCAGCAGACCCCAAACAAGGGGACCTAACACTGACCCCTGAACAACAAGGACTCCCAGCAGACCCCTGAACAAGGGGGCCTAACACTGACCCCTGAGCAACAAGGACTCCCAGCAGACCCCTGAACAAGGGGGCCTAACACTGACCCCTGAACAACGAGGACTCCCAGCAGACCCCTGAACAAGGGGGCCTAACACTGACCCCTGAACAACGAGGACTCCCAGCAGACCCCTGAACAAGGGGGCCTAACACTGACCCCTGAACAACGAGGACTCCCAGCAGACCCCTGAACAAGGGGGCCTAACACTGACCCCTGAACAACGAGGACTCCCAGCAGACCCCTGAACAAGGGGGCCTAACACTGACCCCTGAACAACGAGGACTCCCAGCAGACCCCTGAACAAGGGGACCTAACACTGACCCCTGAACAACAAGGACTCCCAGCAGACCCCTGAACAAGGGGACCCAACACTGACCCCTGAGCAACAAGGACTCCCAGCAGACCCCTGAACAAGGGGGCCTAACACTGACCCCTGAACAACGAGGACTCCCAGCAGACCCCTGAACAAGGGGGCCTAACACTGACCCCTGAACAACAAGGACTCCCAGCAGACCCCTGAACAAGGGGACCTAACACTGACCCCTGAACAACAAGGACTCCCAGCAGACCCCTGAACAAGGGGGCCTAACACTGACCCCTGAACAACAAGGACTCCCAGCAGACCCCTGAACAAGGGGGTCTAACACTGACCCCTGAACAATAAGGGGGCCTAACACTGACCCCTGAACAACAAGGACTCCCAGCAGACCCCTGAACAAGGGGACCTAACACTGACCCCTGAACAAGGGGACCTAACACTGACCCCTGAACAACAAGGACTCCCAGCAGACCCCTGAACAAGGGGACCTAACACTGACCCCTGAACAAGGGGGCCTAACACTGACCCCTGAACAACAAGGGGGCCTAACACTGACCCCTGAACTACAAGGGGGCCTAACACTGACCCCTGAACAACAAGGGGGCCTAACACTGACCCCTGAACAACAAGGGGGCCTAACACTGACCCCTGAACAACAAGGGGGCCTAACACTGACCCCTGAACAGCAAGGGGGCCTAACACTGACCCCTGAACAACAAGGGGGCCTAACACTGACCCCTGAACAACAAGGGGGCCTAATACTGACCCCTGAACAACAAGGGGGCCTAACACTGACCCCTGAACAACAAGGGGGCCTAACACTGACCTCTGAACAACAAGGGGGCCTAACACTGACCTCTGAACAACAAGGGGGCCTAACACTGACCCCTGAACAACAAGGGGGCCTAACACTGACCCCTGAACAACAAGGGGCCTAATACTGACCCCTGAACAACAAGGGGGCCTAACACTGACCCCTGAACAACAAGGGGGCCTAACACTGACCCCTGAACAACAAGGGGGCCTAACACTGACCCCTGAACAACAAGTGGGCCTAACACTGATTCCTGAACAACAAGTGGGCCTAACACTGTCCCCTGAACAACAAGGGGGCCTAACACTGACCCCTGAATAACAAAGGGGCCTAACACTGACCCCTGAACAACAAGGGGGGCTAACACTGACCCCTGAACAACAAGGGGGCCTAACACTGACCCCTGAACAACAAGGGGGCCTAACACTGACTCCTGAACAACAAGGGGGCCTAATACTGACCCCTGAACAACAAGGGCCCCAACACTGACCTCTGATCAACAAAGGGGTCCAACACTGACCCCTGTGGAACGCCACTTGTAACGGGTCTTCATTCTGATTTCTCCCCGTTTATGCAAACTCTGTGTCGCCTATCGGTCAGCCATGCCTCGATCCGCAGGGGTCGAGACGAAGCTCCTAACTTCTTAAACTGTTTTCGACCTGTTTTAATGATCCCTGACCATGAGAGTCGATCTTATATACTCTCGAAACTGTGTATATAGAGTTTGCCTCCTCTACGTCCTCTTATTCAGAATGGTAAGAAAATACTTTCTGGCGGCACTATGTCTCATCTGCGTCTTTAGCTGTTATCTGTGTTTCCTGGCTCTTGTTCGCATGTCAAGCAGCATACCCTTATCCACCTTATTCAATTCTCACTCCCCTTACCTGCGTTCTTCTTTTGGTGTTGGTGGAGGGGGTAAGTGTAGTTCTGTAGTATCGTGGTACTGTGGTCTGGTTAGCTTGTTATGTTATTAGTATATGTAGCTAACTTGTTATGTGATGACTCTCTGTAGCTAGCTTGCACCATGCCAAGATTCTGGTATGGCTAGCTTGTAACGTGATGAATCTCAGTAGCTAGCTTGTACCGTGCCAAGATTCTGGTGTGACTCTCACAAGACAATAATATGGGTAAGTTCCAGCGTGGCATGACTGGTGTGGATAGCTTGCAATATTAACATCAGCTTGCAACATCAACAGTTATCAGCGTGCCGCATTGACATCAGCTTGCAACAATGACATCAGCTTGCAACAATGACATCAGCTTGCAACAATGACATCAACTTGCAACGTTAACATTACCGTGTCTACCATGCTACAAAACCTACTTAATTCTTCATAAAAAATGATTCCTGATGGCTAGAAACTTGTCTTTTTTTTTGTAACTTTAGTCAGCCCTGTCAGTGTTTTCATTTATATATATGCATTAGTGTCGAGCCTATTAAGGAATCCAAGTATACTCTATCAGACTTGAGTGCAGCCTAGTTAACAAACCACTGTACGATTTCTTGAGTCAGTGCAGCCTAGTTCCTGGACGTGTCATGCATATCTGTGGAAAATTGCATTTATCTGGATGTAACTCATAATGTACATACCAGTAAATGGTAACACAGATAATTATTATTTATCAAAGTTACTTAGACAAGTAGGAATTTGGGACACCTAGGTCGCAAAAATGTCCCCCTTCGATACCTACAACTCTCATATCTACAAGTTGCTCTAGACCTATTAATTACAAATGAAATATGCATCACCAAGAATTCTGGTAAATATATAAATTTGTGGACTGTACATTAAAATTAATAAATGATTATATATATATATATATATATATATATATATATATATATATATATATATATATATATATATATATATATATACACACACACACATTTATATAACAGAAGGAGAATATATCTTAATATCACTCACCAATCTGACTGGAGATTAATGTGTATCATACTCAAAAACCTCATTCTAATCAAATTTATGAAAATAATACTGGCCAGAATTATAACACAAATCTAGATAGCTTATCTGAGGTTCCTGGAGGTGTCTTGTCCAGTCGCCTGATATCTCAAGTTATGCAGAAATGCACATCCAACAATTTCGGCTCCTATTTGAGAGGTGTCAGCCCAATTTTACCTCTAGAGCACGAAAATTCTTCCCATTATTCACTAACGTTTGTGTCCAATTCAAACAACAATGGCGAGTCTCTTCGTCTGCGCAGGCGCAGAATTTCCCATTTTTTATAACATAATTTTTATTAATACAATGTATTACACTAATTTACATAAAAAATACACTGTATTTTTTCCGGAAAATACATTATTTTCCACAATATCCTTGCAAAAGTGTTATGTGTCTTCGTTATTGCTACATTTTGTCACTTACCTAAATATCGTATGTCTGTGTACTCAGTTTTTTTTTCTTATGTACATCTTGGGAACTTAAACATTACTACTGAATGATCTTGTCAGAGTTGCTGGTGTTTGTTTTTAGGTTTCGTTGTTTTATGGTAATATAATCGATCTAATTTACAATTGTTCGTCTTATTTAATTTACAAAACACTGGAATCGTTTGGTTATTCAGCGCTTTGAATCTATTCTGTTTCTAACATTATCAGATTTACACTATCATATCAACATGTTACTGTCGTTACCAGTTCACTCTCGATATTACGTAAATCATAATCACAAACTAAGCAAAACTATTCGAAATCTATTTTTCACATTTCGTAATATATATATATATATATATATATATATATATATATATATATATATATATATATATATATATATATATATATATATATATATATATATATATATATATATATATATATATATATATATATATAATGGCGGCAAGTGTCAGCAGATTTAGACGAAACAGGAAATAACCTCATCATTAATGCTGAAAGAAATGTTTGGTTGTTAGGCGAGCACCTGTGGGAAGACTGGGACCCTTCACAGAGAAGAGAGCACCTACCTTTAGGCACAAACCACTCAAACCTTACCACCTTGTCAAGGTGACTTAGCTTCAGGGGAACCTAATATAAGTAAAAAATAAACTCAAGTGAAGGGATCATATTAACTGAGTCCGGAGAATTTAAATAAAGGGTTCCTTTGAGGCAGTCACAGTCTGGAAAGCAGGCCAGCCAGAACCTCATAGTTTACTGTTTACAGAGCCCAAACTGCTCTGAGAACACACAACTCCGACCTTCTTAACCTTTTAAATGTACCCACCACAACAAACCGCCATCCCATGGTGGCTTAATAATTGCTCTTCTGAGTACTGAAAACTAAATTACGTATCCGAGGGTCTTAATTGCTCTTCTGGGTAGCGAAAGTGAGTCTTGGTACGGAGAAGAGCAAGAGTGAAGAGTACATCTTGGGTGTGGAAACTAGTGAGGACTTCTTTAATATGAGAGGTTTACTGCCTTTGCAATTTATTGCGTGATAATTCTACCCTCACAAACTCCCAGTATACTTATTCTCTCTGTATAAAAATGGACGAAGGACCGACAGAATCAGCGTCACTTGTGCACAAAAAAAGGAGCAGACACGAGTTGTGGAGATTGTTCCTAGCTGACTGACCCCTAGCAAGCTTATCTCCAAAGTTTAAAGTCTGCCCTTCTGACTGACCCTAGCAAGCTTGTCCCCAAACTTAAATGTGGAAAAGAGTTCAGCTCCATGGAGCTGGCTGAGGGACTAACTACCTCAAATACAATTTCTCCAAGGCTAATGGACTGATTGCATCATCTTCATTTCACTACTATACCTACTGCCTTTGTATTTGACTGAAGAAGCCTACTGTGTAGGCGAAACGTTGCAACAATAAAGATACTCAGCTGCTGCACATGTGTCTTAGTCATCGACTTGTCGGTATTTTATACCTTTATCAACATAATAACCGTCCCCATCTGCTACCTGTAGCCCACTAAGGTCGCTCCTCGAAGGTACCAGTCTCTGTACTTAAATCGCTTCCAAAGGCAATGATTTGACATAGGTTAGATAAATACATGAGCAGGTGTGAGTGGGTGTGAGTTGGATCTGACTAGCTTGTGCTAATAGGTCTGATGCCGTGCTTTTTCCTTAAGTGGATGTGACCTGACCTGACTAGGTTGGGTCATTGGCTTAAGCCGATAGGAGACTTGGACCTGCCTCGCATGGGCCAGTAGGCCTGCTGCAGTGTTGCTTCTTTCTTATTTTGTGTAGTATTTTCCAATAATTTTAGTTATTCAGTTAAAAGTGATTTAAAGATTCATGATATGATAATAAAGCTTAAATCCCCTGATGATGTGTTACTAAAGACGTATTTTTATTAAGGTTTGTTTGCGTATATAATATTTTATTAACTAAATACTCGTTATTAAGTCGTTCTGGGAGATTTGAGCTAACGTGGGTAAATTTTCCTACAATGGAGAGATAGGTGGTGGTCAGGGTCTCTTCCCCACACCAGCTGCCAGACCTTCTGCCACACCGCTGCCAGACTTTCTGCCACACCACTGCCAAATCTTCTGCTACACCACTGCCATACCACTGCCATACCTTCTGCTACACCACTGTCATACCTTCTGCCACACCACTGCCAAATCTTCTGCTACACCACTGCCATACCACTGCCATACCTTCTTCCACTCCACTGCCATACTTTCTGCCACGCCACTGTTATACCTTCTGCCGTGTACACTGCTTTGTAAAGGTAGGAACAAGTTGTTTAAGATGGACCAAGCAAGTTAACTCGTCACTCAGTCTTGCTCTCAGTTCGGGCCTTGAACACGAGATATGAGTTGTGTACTTTCTCCACTCCTCATATAGAGAAGATTTTGACACATTTAATAAGTGAAATCCAGCTCATTTGCATTTAAATGATACAGACAGATTATGTTGTTGTTGGTTTATGCATCAGGTAAAAATTACCTGACACAGATCTCTTAGTGATCTCTTAGTTATCTTATTGAAGTGATTATGAAGACTCTCCCAGTCCTCCCCGGTTGTTATCTTCTGCGTTAATTTCACATCAACTTTGAGCATTTATGAATAAGATTTATTATCCTGTGGCAATATGCACATCAGGAATAGCAGGGGTTGAAGTGCTGATCCTTAAGGGACTCCACTAGTCACCAGTGCCCACTCCTACACCTATTTTCTTACCATTACTTTCAGCTTTCTGTTCTGCTGATATTCTTGAACACATCTGTGCGTGCGTACTCACTTATATGTAGTTGCAAGGGTCGAGTCACAGCTTCTATGTGTGTGTACTCATCTATTTGTGGTTGCAGGGGGTCGAGACTCAGCTATGTTAGTTACAATTTTGTCCTCGGCACATGCCGATTAGACACTAGATTAGACACTAGGCCTGTTGTGTGTGTGTGTGTGTGTGTGTGTGTGTGTGTGTGTGTGTGTGTGTGTGTGTGTGTGTGTGTATGTGTGTGTGTGTGTTTGTATGTTTGGACATTTGTAAATATCTATTAAAATTTGTGGGAGTGGGATGCCTTAGGCTGCCTCTTAACGTTCTACTGAGGTAAGTTATCTCCTGTCATGTGTTACTTGAAATTCATGTGAGTCAGGTAACTGGAAATAGGGTGGGAGAGAGGTGAAAAGTATTTGTAACTCAGGATGGAAGTAGCCAGACCCAGGGAAGGAAAGTAACCTAACCCAGGGGAGGAGGAAAATATCTAGATCCAGAGGACGAAAGTAGCCAGACCCAGGGGAGGAGGAAAATATCTAGATCCAGAGGAAGAAAGTAGCCAGACCCAGGGGAGGAGGAAAATATCTAGATCCAGAGGAAGAAAGTAGCCAGACCCAGGGAAGGAGGAAAATATCTAGACGAAAGTAGCCAGACCCAGGGGAGGAGGAAAATATCTAGATCCAGAGGAAGAAAGTAGCCAGACCCAGGGGAGGAGGAAAATATCTAGATCCAGAGGAAGAAAGTAGCCAGACCCAGGGGAGGAGGAAAATATCTAGATCCAGAGGAAGAAAGTAAACAGTGGCCTCGCCAGTAGCATAAGGTCACATCGTCTGGTCGGTGCAAACTTTCCTACTACGACAGTCACTGTCTCTAAGCGTTGTCTGAGGACCCAGCCAGCAAGTGCTCTCTCCAGCATACATAATATGTCCTCTCTCTCTCTCTCTCTCTCTCTCTCTCTCTCTCTCTCTCTCTCTCTCTCTCTCTCTCTCTCTCTCTCTCTCTCTCTCTCTCACACACACACACACACACAAAGTTATGACTCGACCCCTGCAACCACAGTTAGGTGAGTGAGTACACCCGTCGAAGTTCTATAAGTAAAAGAAGTGAGCCAAGAGAGAGAGAGAGAGAGAGAGAGAGAGAGAGAGAGAGAGAGAGAGAGAGAGAGAGAGGGAAGGATGGATGGACTACGGATTTTTTCTATTACAAGAAGTCCTTTGATATTGTACCTCAGAAGAAACTGAGACGAAAACTTGAAAAACAAGCGAAACATAACAAGAATGTGCTACAACGGAGACAAAAAGTGATCATATTTGAATAGGTGTCAGAATGGGTAAGTGTAGCAAGTGGGGTTCCACAAGGATCAGTATTGCGACTGGCAGTGTCTCTGGAGTATGTAAAATGATATACCAGAAGAACGAGAGCAAGACATATCCCTGTTTACAGATGATGTAAAATTTAAAGAGAATAAAACGGAGAGAACAAGGAAAGGCTACAAAAGTATCCAGACAAATTGCCATATTTGTCAGACAGTTGGCTACTAGAGTTCAATCCCAGCAAATGCGAGGTTATGAAAATCCCCAAATGGAAAAGACTATTGGAAATAGTGTATAATAAATTCGAGGGGGCGGAGGATCAGAAGTTGGAACCGTCACTCAAGAAGTAAGACCTAGGGGGTGAGAATAATGGCAGACACATCCAGTAAAGTCTGCAGATAATACTCGTTGGATTAATGAAATCATAACATTCAGGAATTTCAATACAAAAGTCATGGTGGGCGCTGTTTATTCACTGTTGTTGGTCGTACGTCATTGGGATCCCGCCGGGGGTTGTGTACAATACTTGACTGAGAAACCAGGACATCTGTGTTTCTGTTGTGTTTATATTTTTCTTGGTGTTTATGATACTATCAGTTGAGAGTAAATGCATATTTTCTTCTTCTTCTTGATACACGTAGTTTTCTTATATTTTCCTGCCAGTTAATCTGAGGAAGGAATGTGTTGGTGTTATCAAGATGGTCGCTTCTGCTCTCACTCTTTTTACTTTATTATTGTTGTTTTGGTTAATATTTATTGTTTGTTCTTTGTATTTACTTCAATGGGAAGCTACGTCCGCGGGTCACACTCTTGGAACTGTATTTCACATGAAGAATATTTAAATGCGGATGTAATCATTATGTGCTTCTTCTTCTTCTTCTTCTTCTTCTTCTTCTTCTTCTTCTTCTTCTTCTTCTATTCGTTATCAATATTATTAGCATATTAGACAGTGTCAGTGTCTGGTCAACACAAGTGCCGTTATGACTGCACTTCTTTTGTCTTAGTCACTTACAAGTTAGATATGTCTTCTCCTCCTCCTCCTCCTTGATTCGCCGGTACTCTCCAGGCCCGGGTCTTTTCCAGATGGTGACCCGGCTTTGGCCCCCTGTCGTGGGAATGTCTGTGACCTATGTCTCAGGGGCCATGTCTCTGGGACCAACTGTCCCCAGGCCTAGCCCCAATCCCCGCCCTCACGGGGCTCGTAGGGAGAAGCTAGGCCTCTGGTCTGCAATCTTCACCGCCCCAGGGAGGCTCGTGGGTATTGCAGGCTTGTGAGCAGCAGGTGGTAGCAAGCTCTGGGAGAGTGACCTAGTAGCGACTAGCGAAGAGGCGGAGCCAGGAGCTGTAAATCGACCCTTGCAACCACATATGAGTACACACACACACACACACACTCCTTAACACTAGTGAAAATCTTCATTCCAGACTGTATAAAACTTCAACTGTTAAAGTGATTACTCGCTAGTTGGATTTATAGCTGCATAAATCCCTGACGTTCTTATGCGTAAGTGTTAAGCGCCAACTTTCTTAAACTGAGGCAGACGAGACGATATAATCTGTCTGGCTTATTAAGATGTTTACTCTATGATGGGCAACTTGAGATCTGGCCACGGTGTCTAGGGTCGTGTCCAGGGTGTGTTTGTTGTGTCCAGGGTGTGTTTGTTGTGTTTAGGGTGTGTTTGTTGTGTCCAGGGTGTGTTTGTTGTATTTAGGGTGTTTTTGTGTCTAGGGTGTGTTTGTTATATCCAGGGTATGTTGTGTTTAGAGTGTGTGTCCAAGGTGTATTTGCTGTGTTCAGGATGTGTTTGGTGTGTCCAGGATGTCTAGGGTTGTGTCCAGAATGTCTAGGGTTGTGTTCAGGGTGTTTTTATTGTTTCGGGTGTGTATGTTGTGTCCAGGGTATGTTTGTTGTGTCCAGGGTGTGTGAGTCGTGTCCAGAGTGTCCCGTGGCCTGGTAGGCAACGCTCTCTCCTCACACACTTGAGTGTCCTTGGTTCAGTTCCTGGCCAGTACGTACCTGGGTTTTAGTCGACGGGTGTGGGTCGCATCGTGGGGGACAAGATTAAAGATAAGATAAGATTTAGTTCGGATTTTTAACCCCGCAGGGTTAGCCACCCACAGAACCGGATTTATAAGGGGGGCAACTGCCCCGGGCCCCCCTGCCAGAGGGGTCCCCAGACGAAGGACTTCCTTTATAATAAAATGTAATAATAAAAAAATAGTTTAATGGAAGGAATTAACAAATAAATTGTGTGGGGGCATCAGAAATTAGAAATAAAGGGTGTCCCCCACCCCCTCTCCCTAAACTAAAGTGATAGTTTGATTGCCGGCTGCTTGTTAACGTAGGGTCAGTCTAGCTCCCACTATCCCTTCCCCTCCCTCTCCCCCCCCCGAAAGGTGACGTGTGGGGCTCTGGTCAAACAGTAAATCACTCGACTCACAGCTCCCAACTCTACTCTTGGATGACAGTGAGGGTCACCTGTCAATCAACGAGCAGAACAGGAGAAGGACTAACGTTCAGAGACTTCTCCATTTTGGTATTGAACTACCTGTGCACCTGTATGAAATTGCAGGACGTAACTCCACAGCATTGCAGTGGTAAAGAACCTGCTTTCCTGTCATCGGGAGAGATTACTCACTGGTATACTGTGAAGAACTAGCCAGTGGATGGTCACCAACACCTGCGACCCCCCCCACCCCATCATCAGCAACGGCTACGATTTCAACAACAGTGTCACCAACACCAGACACCCCTGCAGATATTAGCGTTGAGTTCAAATGTTATTTTATTCATTTCATTTTTCATTTTTCTTTCAAATAGGATATACCTTTCATGTTTTATTGTTTTATGTTTGATTTAATAAATAATAAAGTGTTTATCTTTGTGAATTATTATTTCTTTTTCTATTCATTAATTTTCCTGAGGAGGAGCCAGCCTGAGTAATACTGTCTGAAGTTGTTACAGGGCTGAGTAAGCCTTCACAAGTGGCGACCTTGCCAGGATCAACTCTACTGAATCAAGATTCAACTCCATCTCGAATCTACCATTGGAACTTCAACGCCGCATACCACAGACGGTTACCACCAGCCATGAGTAATCATTCTCTATGGTAGGACTACGGTACAGGTATTTAAAAGATTTGGTGATTGTTATAGTCTCAATTTATTGTAAGTCAAGTCAGGCAGGATATAATAGTTAATTCTGCCACCATTCATGTGAGCTTGAAACATCTTGGAGGATTAGACTCTAGGGACCCGAGATTTTCCAGTGACAACTTGTTTCATTGAGCTCTTTATTATATCAAGGGAACTGTCATAGGACACTCTTGATTTGTTGGTGAGAAGATTGGATGGTCAAGTGACCCCATTCTACTTACTGTTTGCTCAGAGCCGGCATAGAACCCTTCGTTTTCATTAATACATATTGTTTAATTAAAGCAGGGATCGAGCCCTCTGGTTTATTTACAGTTTGAGCGGAGCAGGAATTGAACCCTCCGTTTTCTTTAATACCCGTTTCATTTCCCCTGATAGTTTAAGTTATTCTTGCAAGTATGGATGAATACCAGTTTTGGATGAATGCTGGAAGTAAGTTAGGAATAACAGGGAAAAATTTAGAATCTTTCATTAGTGCTAAGATCCAGGAAAGACTTGAAAGGGAGAGAGAGAGAATCGAAAGAGAAGAGAAAAAGGAGAGAGAGAGAATCGAAAGAGAAGACAAAAAGGAGCGTGATAGACTTGATCGTGAGGAGAGAGCAAGAGTACATGAGGAACAAGCTAAGATACGTAAAGAACAGGTTAAATTAAGGGAACTTGAGGGAAGAGCAAAGGACAGAGAATATGAGTTAAGGGAGAGAGAAAAAGATCGCGAGCTCGAACAAACTCGCCTTGAATTAGAGAATAAGAAGTTAACTTTCTCACAACAGCAGTTAGATAAAGGAGTAATGGAACAACGTGCAGCTAGTGCACATATTCCAACACCTAATTTACCTCCCTTCACAGAGGGGGAAGACATAACTTCTTACATTATCAGGTTTGAAAATATCGCTACCCTCTGTGAATGGCCTGACACCTGGGCTACTAGGTTAGGAATGTTATTTTCTGGTACCGCTTTGAATATCTATGCAACTTTGTCGCAGGATATTATATGTAATTATAACCTACTGAAGAAGGCGATCCTTAAAGCATATCAAAAAACCACAAATTCTTACAGGAAAGATTTCAGGTATGCCACCTTACAGCCTGGCCAGAACTTTCAGCAGTTACAGGTAACACTCTTTCGTTTGTTCGACTTTTGGATAGAGAGTTCAGGAGTTGATCACAGTTATGAATCTCTTAGAGACTTCATGGTTGCTGACCAGTTCCTGACAGCTCTTCCCCACCAGATACGAACATTCATCAGAGAACATAACCTGATTAAAGCTGAGGAAGTTGCTGAGGCTGCTGACCTGTATGCTGAGGCTCACAATTCCTATAAAAACCTAAAGGGATCGAACCCTAAGGGCAAGGGTTCATCAAACCTTAAGAAATCAAAGCCTCTAGTGGAAAGTAAAATGACTTCTTTTATTCCTGTTTGTCATTTGTGTGGTGTTAAGGGACATAAACGTCCAGATTGTCCTAAGAAGGTCCAAAAAGTTGGAAGATGTTTTAAAGACTGTAATGACCAAGCACCCTTCTGTTCAGGAACAGTTAATGGACTTAATGTATCTACCATTTTACGAGACACTGGATGCACATGTATAGTAATTTCTGATAAGCTGTTCCCTAATCTTAAAGAAACTCATTCCTCTGCTATACTTTCAGACTACTTGGGCCGTACAGACACTTTTCCTACCATCCGTTGTTACATTAGGTCTAAATGGTTCACAGGTTGGTCTGAAGCCGTACTAGCTCCCATCACTTCTTGCTCCGTACTAATAGGTAATGTAAAAGGTGCCATTCTTCCTTCTGAGGTTGACCTTTCATCATCAAAGATGGATATAAGTGTTTCAGATCCTCTTCCTGTAGAGTCGGAGAAGCCCCTCGAAAGTTCAGATGAGACAATGTCTCGTGAGATTCATGTGGGATTAAAAACCAGTGATGCTTCTCTCGAAAGCGAGGAAGTAGGATCACCGGTTCACTTGTTAGATGAAAGTGAAGATATCACCTCCGATACCATAAATGTCTTGACTAGGGCTCAGACCAAAGCCCAGGCTTCTCCTACTGTCCATCCTTTGATTTTCCCTGACTTTAAGCCTTTAGATATATCGAAGGATTCCTTTGTCAATTTACAACGTAATTGCCCTTCTCTTCAGAATTGCCATAATGCCGCTAAACAAAATCAAGTTATCCAAAGGAAAAACTTTTCATATAAATTTGAATATATAAAAGGTATCTTGTACAAGTCAGTATTCAAATTAAATTCAGATGAGATAGACTATTCCATCTTAGTAGTTCCAAGTCAATGCAGAGAGACTGTTCTTAAAATGGCTCATGACCTGCCAGTGGCCGGACATTTCTCGCATCGTAAAACCTTAAATAAAATTAGGGAAACCTATTTTTGGCCAAAAATGTCCTCAGATATCACTACCTATTGTAGATCGTGTAAAGTTTGCCAACTGTCATCCTCCCGAGGTACCAGGCGAGTACCTATGGTCAAAATGCCAATCTTTACGGTACCGTTTGAAAGAGTAGCTATTGACATCGTTGGTCCTTTATCTCCACTTTCATCTGGGGGACATAGATATATATTAACATTAGTTGATTATGCTTCGAGTTTCCCTGAAGCCGTTCCCTTAAAGACCATAACTACTACAGAGGTGGCTGAAGCCCTTTTGTCCATCTTCTCCAGAGTGGGCATCCCTAGAGAAATTTTGTCTGACCGTGGGACACAATTCACATCTGACTTAATGCAACATCTATACCAACTTCTGGGAGTGAAGCCTCTCTTCACCACCCCCTATCATCCCAGCTGTAATGGGAGGATTGAGCGCCAGCATTCGATTCTCAAGTCCATTTTAAGGAAACTTTGCTCCCTTAAACCTAAGGAGTGGCATCGTTACCTACCCTGTGCTTTGTTTGCCATGAGGGAAGTTCCCAGTGACTCTTTGGGGTTTTCACCTTTTGAACTTCTCTATGGTAGACAGGCCAGAGGTCCACTGTCCATCCTTCATGACTTATGGACTAATGAGGACGTAAATGCTGACGTTCAGTCTTCTTACCAGTTTCTCCTTGACCTTAGATCCAAACTTGAGGAGACCTCTGACATAGTTTCGAAAAACCTAAGCTTTTCAATGGACCAGTACAAAACCTATTTTGATTCCAAAAGTCAGAGGAGAAGTTTTAAAGTAGGAGATGAAGTTCTTGTACTTTTGCCTATCAAGTCAAATAAATTATTAGTAGCATGGAAAGGTCCATATAAAGTATTAAAAATTTGTGGGAAAGTTGACTACCTCATAGAAGTCAAGGGGAAACCTAAGCTTTATCATATCAACATCCTTAAGAAATATTACCGAAGAAATTCGGTTAACTGCCTTAATAACTTTGACTTAGTTTTTCCACACGAACTTGATAAGACAACTGAAGAATGTAAAGTGTGCGTAATTGACACCTCTAACTTAGACTATGATAAAGAACTACATGACTTGGTGACTCTTGACCACTCGGAGGCAACCAACATTAATATTAATGAATCTTTGAATGACCATAAGAGACATGAACTACTTCAATGTGTGAGTAACTTTTCAGACGTCTTTACTGATATTCCAGGTGTTACCTCCACGGTAGTCCATAAGATTGACTTAGTGACGGACAATCCTATCAAACGAAAATTATACCCAGTTCCAGTTCACCTTAGGGATGCATTTGACCGAGAGGTAGACAAATTATTAAAACTAAAGATCATTGAACCTTCAGTATCTTCATATTGTTCACCAGTAGTCATGGTTAAGAAGGAGGATAATTCATATAGACTTGCTATTGACTTCAGAGGCCTCAATGCTATAACTCGGTGGGATGCTGAGCCTATGCCCTTAATAGATAGTGATCTACACAAATTTTATGACTCTTCCTTCTTTTCAGAGATTGATATTGCGCAGGCATATCATCAAGTAATGTTAGATCCTTCTTCTATGCCTTACACCGCTTTTCCTACACACCAAGGACTCATGCAGTATAGAACTATGCCCTTCGGTTTGGTAACTGCCTGTGCTACCTACGTGAGACTGATGAGAAAGGTCTTGGGTAATATGCCAAATGTTTCAGTTTTGATAACATTTACGTAATGACATCTACGTGGGGCGAACATATCCAAACATTAACATCAGTTTTGCGTAGGTTACGCTCACATGGCCTCACTGCCAAACCGAAGAAATGCTTCCTTGGGTATAACAAGATTAGATATCTTGGACTGATACTTTCTAATAACACTCTGCAGCCTCTCCCCAGTAAGATCAAAGCTTTATTAGAATTTAAATTCCCCAAAACCAAGAAATTCATGCGAAGCTTTCTTGGTTCTGTAAATTTTTATGCACGGTTTATCCCGAACCTTACTGATCTTACAGGCATCTTATCAGACTTCCTTAAAAAGTCTGTGAAGGAACCTCTTGAACTTTCCGACGTAGCTCGGGAAAAGTTTAATGAGATTAAAAGTATCTTTTCGAAAGACCCTATACTTAAGATTCCTGATAGTAATAAAACATTTTGTTTGAGAACTGATGCCTCCAATACGGGCTTAGGTGCGGTGCTACTACAATACCATGATGGTACTCCCTTCCCTGTATGCTTCCTAAGCCGGAAACTCCTTCCCGCAGAAACGAGATACTCCACCATAGAAAAGGAATGTTTGGCCCTTGTGTGGGGTATCTCCAAACTTAAATTTTATTTGCTGGGAAAAGAATTCATTTTAGAAACGGACCACAAACCTTTGATATACCTAGAAACTTTTAAGGGAACCAACAGTCGCCTCTTGAGGTGGACATTGGCACTCCAGGCTTTTAAGTTCCATATTGTGTATATCAATGGTTCATCCAATTATTTCTCTGACTGGTTAAGTCGTGACAGTCAGTAGAAGATTTGTTGCCTTACGCGACTTCCATATGTTAGAACTTTTTCCTCGCCTATTCTTCTTATACTCCTTGACTATAAGTCTTGGTATGGGGGAGTGTGAGGGAAAAGTTCAATAGATAGGAGTAGAGATATAGTAACGATAGTTTCATTACCGGCTACGATAGTTTCATTGCTGGCTACTAGTTAAGGTAGGGTAAGTCAAGTTCCCACCTTTCTTCCTCCTCCCTGAAAGTGATAGTTTCATTGCTGGCTACTAGTTAAGGTAGGGTAAGTCACGCTCCCGTTTTCCCGCCTTTTCTCCCCCACCCCTAAAGTGATAGTTTGATTGCCGGCTGCTTGTTAACGTAGGGTCAGTATAGCTCCCACTATCCCTTCCCCTCCCTCTTCCCCCCCACCGAAAGGTGACGTGTGGGGCTCTGGTCAAACAGTAAATCACTCGACTCACAGCTCCCAACTCTACTCTTGGATGACAGTGAGGGTCACCTGTCAATCAACGAGCAGAACAGGAGAAGGACTAACGTCCAGAGACTTCTCCATTTTGGTAGTGAACTTCCCGTGCACCTGTATGAAATTGCAGGACGTAACTCCACAGCATTGCAGCGGTAAAGAACCTGCTTTCCTGTCATCGGGAGAGATTACTCACTGGTATACTGTGAAGAACTAGCCAGTGGATGGTCACCAACACCTGTGACCACCCCCACCCCATCATTAGCAACGGCTACGATTTCAACAACAGTGTCACCAACACCAGACACCCCTGCAGATATTAGCGTTGAGTTCAAATGTTATTTTATTCATTTCATTTTTCATTTTTCTTTCAAATAGGATATACCTTTCATGTTTTATTGTTTTATGTTTGATTTAATAAATAATAAAGTGTTTATCTTTGTGAATTATTATTTCTTTTTCTATTCATTAATTTTCCTGAGGAGGAGCCAGCCTGAGTAATACTGTCTGAAGTTGTTACAGGGCTGAGAGCCTTCACAGGTTTTATACTCATCCCAGTATCTTTCTCCTTGAGCTAGGTTTGCAGTCCTGTGTGTGTGTGTGTGTGTCATTAACTACCTTGTCATTAAATGTCATAAAGTCTGAATATTTATTTTTTTCAGAAGACCCAGTATGCCCCGGAAAATTCAGTTGTCAGTAGCTCAGCAAAGAAATATTTCCAAAGAATCAAGCGAAAAATATGCTGTGGTCTTGGTGAAGACAAAATGCCTTGCAGAATTTTTCTCTGCTATCGTAATGGAAAACATAGAAGCTAGAAATGAAGAACCAGTACCACTACCAGAAGTTTCTTCTAAGGACCCACCCGCATTCCCAAGTACATCTGCATAAAATAATAAAAACATACCAAATCAAGATAACAAAGTTCATGAATCGCCACAACCACATTCTACAGATACTTCTGTAAACATGGACTTTGAAGTGCCACCATGTGATTCAGACCCAGTCATGTGGCTTCCTGTCACAGAAAAGCATGTGTCCTTTTGGTCAACTGCCACCATATAGATACCGAAAGTGTGACGCCAAAGATACAAATACACATCGGTAATTATTATGTAGTGTAGATGGAACATATTACAAACTGAAAATTATAGTTAGTTCTTCTTAGTCAATAAAACTGAGAAAAATAAAATCAGACGTCTTCGAAACCTGACATATTTTATTTTTCGAAAACTGTTGTTTATCATTCATTTTAGATCGTTTCTTATTTGTAATTCAATTTAATTTCCATGTTCAGGGCCCCCCAAACCTAAAGTGCCCCAGTCCCCTCAAGGTCTAAATCCGGCCCTGGCTCGCAAGACACTGTCTAGCTCTTATACAATGTCATATGGACTACGCTTGCTCTTCATGGTACTCTGCCTTGACAAAAAAATGAAAGATTGACTACAAATCACCCAGAACAAAATGGTAAGATTCATCCTGACCTGGATCCAGGAGAGCATGTAAGCCACGATGAATTACAGCAATTGGATAAGTTAAATGTCGAAGAAAGTAAAACTGCTCACAAACAGTGTCCAGAATATCTTGCTGCGAATTTTGTCAAGGCTGGGAGCCAAATCAATCATAGTACTAGGGGGAGAGAGCACAACTTTGGTAAAATAATCTTCGCTCATGTAGAGTACTAGTGGTACAATAATCTCCATCTGCGTGCAGCCCTGACCAGGCCCTGATCCACCATGAGGCCTAGTCACAGACAGGGCCGCGGGAGCGTTGACCCCCGAAGCCCTCTCCAGGTATGCTCCAGTATACTCTCAATACAATAGTAGTGGAGTTCAGCGCCTCTGGTGGTGAGAATGGTGACCTTTAGAGAGGTTCCTTGAAGGTGGTGCTGGTGGCATAGATCACATCCAAGGAATGTGATCTATGCCACTTGGGAGTGAACTTATCCTCCCAGGTGGTCCATGACCCCCACGGGTTGAGCGCTCCACCATGAGTAGTATTGATAGTGATGGTGTAGTAGTGCCATCTAGTGGTGGTAGTCAGAGTTAGTCAGGTTATCAGTGATGGTGTTATAGTGAAGGTTAGGACAGTGACCAACCTCAAGGTCACTAAAGTTCAATTGAACTTCAGTAGTCGTACGGAAGAGATATGTTGCTCCTCCTCCTGCCGCCCCTCCGGCTTTACCGCTTCCTCTTCCTTTTAATGCACCTAAATAACGTAAGTATTGTCTGGTGACATATTTGTCAGTACAATAGAGTTGAGCTGCAGCTTCTGGTTCCCACAAATTTTAAATCTTAATTTTCTTTGCGGTCTAATGTCTTCAAGGGGGGGGGGGGATTGACCTTAGTGGAGGGGTTTTGATGCGTTACATAACTCATAATTGTGTATCCAGTTCTGGGATTTTTTCCATTATTGAAAAATAACTTAGTGAAGGTCTCTTGATCCAAGGAACTTGCGCCTTGTGATGCAGATATAGACTTCCATGTTAACAAATTGCTAGTCATCAGGTTAATGTGAAAGAAATATTTTTATACAGAAAAAGATAGCTTTACTTACTATGTTAAACATTAATGGTTATATCAGTCCGGCAGTAATGTTACTGGTTTATATTACATGGTAATGTTTGTGTGTAATGTTCATGGTTATAATGCGAATGTTTTGTTTCAGGTGTGGTAACTGAGGATTGCTGTGCCAGGCTGTCTGCTGCAACAGTCATCAACACAGCAACTTTGACCAGTTTGAGGGGTGGAGACAACCACACCAGTAAATGGTCTGACCCATAACATTTAGTGTTATATGGAGATGCAGCAGTTGGAGACGTCGTTAGAGGTGGGCAGGGCCCACTTGTAAGGTATTTCCAGGTTATACAAGTCCACTATAGTTTGGTTATTGAAGCAGATAGTAATTGTATTAGGTAGGAAGGTGGTGGGGAGAGTATAGGAAATATTGTAAGCAGTTGATATCAAAAGTAGCTTAGTAGGAAGTATTAGCTTATCTCCCGACCGGAGATGAAATCTCTGGCCAGGAAATAATGAGGAATGTATTATATAGGTTACCTTGAATGGGGTGGAAATTAAAATTGGAGAAATGAGTTGTAAAGCTTAGAACTGAAGACTGATTAAATTTTAGGAAGTTTTAGTTAACGTAATATATTTATTATGTAGTTTAAAACCATCCTGCAAGATGAAATGTGTAAGTGACGTATCATGGCTCAGTTGGTAGTGGCATCAGCTGAAGAACCGAGATTCGATCCCGGGCACAAGTGGTCCTGTGCCCTTATATTCATTGGCACTGTTCACATAGAGGAACACTGCAACAGGCCTACTGGTAGGGGTCGCATCCCGGGGGAGTATAAATACCCTAATGAAAATGTCAGAGATGTCATCCTGACGATTGGGTAGTTGTGTTAATCTACCGGGTTAATAATTATACTAAGATAGTTTAGTGTGGTGAGGGTAATGGCAGTCTTGATGCCGGGTGTAAGGAAAGCCTATTAAATCAGGCATATCCATTATTAAGACATAAGAAAGGAGCACTGAAATAGACCTCTTGGCCCATGTTAGGCAGGTCTTATTCTCAACCACTTATTTGTTTAACTTATTTTTAAAACTACACAGCCAAAGTTTCACATGACGGGACAAATTTTCCTTAGGCAGAATATATCATAGCCGAAAAAATCAATAACAATTCCTCAGAAATGTGGAATTAACCACATCTTCCTATTTTCAATAGGGTTGTAGAGGGCCTGGCCAAGTAATTTTATACTTTGAAGTCCCAAAAATATTTTCAGTAGTATAACCTTGTGGGTTTAGCGCTTAAGACTCCAGACACTATTAGAGCGTCTTGGGGGGGGGGGAGCATTTGTTTTGAAATTGGGTTATACAGTATATATTTACGGAGACTTTGTAGACCCCTTGATCTTACCTAGACCCCCTTGATCTTACCTAGACCCCCTTGATCTTAACTTTACTTCCCTTCATTCCCCCATGCGCAGCCACTGCTCTGCAAATTAGTAAGGCCTATACTTGGAGTATGCTGCATATTTTGGTGTATAACACTTAGTAGTAACTAATAATTGTAGACCTACAATCAAAATAACTTATTTAACACCACCTAATTCTATAAGATAGGTAAGGTATAGAACTGGAGAATTTGCTATATGCATTATGAATGCATATAGCAGGGGAGAGTAATCTTCCCTGAAGGCATAGATTACGTAGAACTGTGGCTTGGAACCCACCAACGACCTTCAGAAGCTGTGTGGAATCTGTTATTGCACGTGGTTTCCGTGGGGATGTTGGTGGGTTTCGGGCTTTGGGTAGTGGTTGCGGTGGGTGTTCTACGTATTTTATGCCTTTGGCCAAACTGTGCAAAGTTAGATATTGATTCATCGAGTTTACACAATTTCATTTTGGAAAATTTAAGCGGTGTTCAGGTTCCTATGAATATAACAGTATTAGTGTTCAGAATTGCAATTGGTTTGATAGTTCGTAAGTAGTGAAGTCTAACTCTTCTGGCAGCAGCACATTTAATGATGAAAATCTCTGTGATCTGAAGTGAAGTGTTAGTCGGCAGACAGGATTCAAACAACTGATGCTGATGAGCATAGTTAGGGGGGTGATTTATATTGGCTTTAGTGAGAATAGGATTATTAGCCCTGCTGGGTTAAAAAATCAAGGTAGAGAGTGTGGGGTGGGGGGGGGGGGCGGGCTTGAATGTAGTGGCCCTCAGGTTGTTCCTAGGATGTCAGCCATAACTGGTAGGTAAGGTAGGTTATGAATTCAGGCTAGCATAGTAGTGTGTTAGGAAATTGTATACGACAGGTTTCCAACTGGTTAGGTAACCCATAGTGTTGGTTGTTACCCTAGTGTGCTATGAGGGACATGGAACTGTAGGGGAAATACAATGTCTTAATGATCTTAACTACCTTCATGTTAAATTTGGATGCCCTTCAAGGGTTGTCTTTATACTTGGGAAGGTATCTTGACAAGCAGTTGCAACATTCCCCAAGCTGTGGATGGGTAAATGTGTTAGTATGTAAAATAGTTTGAAGTGGGGGGGGGGGGGAGTTGGGGGGCGGTCGGTAAACTCGGAATTAAATCTGATTGGCGACAGGTCGATGAATTCAGAGGAGAGTAGTGCACGTAGACTAAAGTAATTTTTCCCCAGTTAAATATAGGCGTCTAAGGGGTGTCAGGAGTAGGTTTGGCTAGGTTGTAATGTATGTTACGGAGTTTACCCGCCTAATCGCCGCAGAATCTTCCTGACAAGACAGAACACTGGAGACGAGGTGATCATAATAGGCTGTATTAGAAGACACTTGTGCATGCGGAAGTGTTTGCAGTGGAGATACACGACTGTCCACTGACCACCGTCGCAATACTTTTTCGTATTAGGAAACTGACAATACAAAGGTCATGAAATTTTTAAATGTATCATACCTCAAACTACTAATAATGGCAGTATTGAGGCTATCCGCCTCATTACTACTATTGTTAGTAGGCTTGGGGTAGGTATAATTTTTTGTTTTCCCCCCTCGAGCGTAAAGCTCCCGAATTGTGTGAATGTTGTCTTCCTGCAGACAAATACAGCAGTTGAGGCATGTCTCAGTTATTTCCTTTTTCTATTTCTGTGTTCCTTGAACACCTGTGTGTGTGTCCCTCGAACATTGCAGTGATAAAGAAAAAGAATGTTTATTACATTTTAATTAAGTTTATCGAATCTTGTAGGTTGAAGATATTCCCCGTGTTGTGGGCAGCTGCAAGTCTGCAGAGATGTCATCAACAGCATCACCCCAAAATAATATCTGCAAAGCTAAAAGTATAGACATTACTAGATTATTCATGAACTGCAATAAGCAATAGTTTGAAGTCTTATGTATTTAGAATGCTTCCTTCAACATTTTGTATAAAGAGAATTTTCTAAAATATTTTCAAAGGTGATCTATCATAAATTACGATGAAACTGAAGTAATCCAAGTTTTTTTTTAAATTACGACAGGTTGATGGAACTGGATGAGCTGGAGGTGTTGATGGTATGGTGGATGGCAGAGGAGTGACTAGTGGCGCCACTATTCTTGACCTCTATGGCTAAATGGCGCCATTGACCTGGAGGAAGGGGGTGATGACGTCAGCGGTTGTTTGTGGGGAGGGGGAAGGTCTTTAGGGGAAGGGTTCATTCATTCATTCATTAGAGGTTTGCCGGTACTTCCGGCCCGGGTCTTCTCCATATGGTGACCCGGCTGTGGCCCCCGTTTGGGGGTGTCGTTCATCTTCTTTCTTCTGTCTTTCTTGGGCCCTCCCGCTGGAGGGTAACCTCTTCTTCTCTTTTGCGGCGACTCCCCGGAGGGGAGTGTCATCTCGCTTCTCATCTTCATCAGCAGGCGTCACTTGGTCTTCATCAGCAGGCGTCCACTTGGGCTTCATTGGCAGGCATCGCCAGGGTTGAGGGTCTTCGGGCACTTGTTGCCCCGTCAAGTTATTGGTAGTGTGGCATGGGTTCTAGGCGAGTTCAGACTTTTACCTAGAAAACAGTTACAGGCTCCGTTGGATTTTTTTTTTAAGTGGTGGGGGAGGGGAGGTAGGGGAGTGAAAGAAGGAAGAGTAGGAGAGTTAATAGATGGAGAAGTCGTGGCGACTCTTCGTTGTATGTGGCGTCGTCATCGAGGCAGTGAGTGGGCAGCCAGGATGGGGATGAGAGTTCCCAGGTCACGGACGGCCAGGTACACCAGCCGGGCTGTGGTGTCTTCTCGGTTCGGGTCCCCAGGCGCCGTCCCCAGGCACCGTCGCGGGGCAGTCGAGGAGGTAGTGCACTAGTGGCTCGGGGACTATCTGGTTGCAATGGCAGCAGCACTCCTCTCGCACACGGTCGATGAGTCTTCTGGCAGTAGGGTAGCCAAGTCGCAGCCGGTGGATCCCAACCTGCAACTTCCTGTCTAGCCTCTGCATGCTCGGCGGGGGCTCCCCTTGGGTCGCCCTGTCATACCAGATCCGGCTCCGTGATGTGCCTGGCCCTGGTAGCGGGCACCTGGCTGCAGCGGCTGCCCACAGGTCCACCTGCCTGCGGCTGATGGCGATGGTGGTCACTGGCTGGGGTTCAAGGGTTGCTGACTTCGCCGCGCCATCCGCCGCATCATTCCCAGTGAGGTCGATGTGGCTCGGAATCCAGTTGATTGTTGCTTGCCGTCCTTGCTCATTAAGTGTCTGCAGGTCCTTCCTGATGGCAGTAATTAGCCGGATGTTGTCCCTGGGCTCCCTGTGCATGATGGCCTGGATCGCCGCTCTGGAGTCGACGTGAATGACTGGAGGTCGCCGATGATCCAGGAGCGTGTGTTGCAGGGCCCTCTGGATGGCATGGAGTTCTGCCTGGAGGATGGTGCAGTGATCCTGGAGTCGCCATCCGGCTGTCAGGGTGGCATGGTGTACCCCGGCACCTGTGCGGCCAGCCTCTGGATCCCGGGAGCCATCGGTGTAATATACGGCGCACCCAGGGTACTCTGCTGCTGCAATACTCATTGCAGCCCTTTGCTGCAGCACGTGTTGTGGACAGTGACGCTTGCTAACTGGGAGGTCTTGGATGTGGACCACAACTGCTTCTGGTGCCCAGGGCGGGAGTACAGAGTACCCCGCCACAGGCCGTTCACAGCCCTTGTCCATGATAAGTGCCATGGGGAGGAGTTTGCTCGCTACATCTGCCACTGACCACACCCACAGCTGGCCGGGAAACTCCCTGATGTCTCCCTGTTGATGTTCAAGGAGGTCTTGCAGCAGTCCCTCTCCACCAGGGAGTTGTACGTACTTGGCCACCCT
Source organism: Cherax quadricarinatus (assembly GCF_038502225.1). Lineage (NCBI taxonomy): Eukaryota > Metazoa > Arthropoda > Malacostraca > Decapoda > Parastacidae > Cherax > Cherax quadricarinatus. The sequence continues at coordinate 15,757,170 of NC_091321.1, forward strand.
CCTGGCAGCCACAATGGCGATCCTATCGCGTAGGGGCTGCAGTTGAGCCTCATGATTCAGTGGGACGGTGTTCGTCCACCTTGGCGTGCCCAGCATGATCCGAGCTGCAGTATTTTGGACGACGTCGAGTCTTCGAAGGTGCGAGGGGCGGGCATGGACCAGGGTAAGTGCACCATAGTCGACGAGAGAGCGCACTGCCTGCACGTAGAATAATCGGAGAATGTCACTGCTGGCCCCTGACCTAGGGTTGGCGAGGGCCCGCATGGCCGTGACCCGTTGCATGGTCCGCTCTCTGACGTACTCTGCCTGATTCCGAAAGGAGAGCCAATTGTCAATGTGCACTCCTAGGTACAGGTAGCTGCTGACCCAGCCGAGATTGATGCCTGACACCTGCAGTCTCCCTTCCGGCACTTTGGCGTGCAGGATCATGGCCTTGGATTTTTCCACCGAGACCTTAAGGCTGAGGCGACGACAGGTGGTGGAGAGGAGGTTAAGGTCACGTTGGGCTCTAAGCATCAAACTGCATCTCTCAGTGATGATGAGGGCAAGATCATCGGTATAGCTGAGCAGCTGGGTGCCTGAAGAGAACGGCAGCTGCACCAGCTCATGCATCAGGACATTGAAGAGAGCGGGGCTGAGGACCCCTCCCTGCGGGGTGCCATTTTCCAGGGGCCTGAGGGTGGACACCTGTCCCTGGAAGTGCACTCGTGCACACCTGTCCTGCAGGTATGCAGAGATCCAGGCAAGGAGCCCACCCTTCACACCCCTGCGTGCTAGGAGGTCGAGGATAGCTGGTGCGCTGGCAAGCTCAAAGGCTTTCTCGAGGTCCAGGAAGACAACAATTTTGGGTCTCTTGTTTGACCCAATGCCTGCAAGGAGGGTGGTGGTGCTCTCTGCAGTGCCCACTCCTCGTGTGAAGCCGTATATATGACGGTGTTCCGGGCCGAGCTTCCACCATAGTCGCTCAAGGATCATCCTTTCAGCAATCTTGGAAAGACAGCTGGTGAGAGAGATGGGCCTCATGCTTTCCAGGTCCCTGGGCTTGGGGATGGGCAAGATGATGGCCTCCTTCCATGCAGTGGGGAGTTGCCCAGCCCTCTAGGAGCAGTTGATGACCTCCAAGAGCGCATCATGTCCAGAGGGGCCCGCCCTTGTGATCATGCTGTAGGTGATACCATCCTGGCCGGGGGTGGTGTCCCGAGATGTCCTGAATGCTGCCTTCAGCTCCTGATCGCTGAAGTCAATGTCGGTGTCATCGTGTTCGTAGCACGCGGCCTGCATCTGCGTGTCTGGGAGGAGGACAGCCTGAAGGTTCTGCACATCTTGTGGCAGGCGGGCTGTTGCTGCCCTGAAGGTGAAGAGCTCGACCAGCCTCTCTGCTTCACCAGCCAGGTCATGTTAAGCACACGCTGTTCCTCTTCGTTTTCCAGTAGCTATACCTATTTTCGCCCAGATCTCAGACAGGGTAGTGGCATGGTCGAAGGAGGCACACCATTCAAACCACTTTGTCAGGTGGACTCTGTGGGAGATGTGGCGAGAGTGCCTCACCACCTCCCTCAGCAGCCGAAGGGTGTCAGCAGTAGGGTTGCGTCTGTGGAGCCTATGGGCACAGTTGACACGGTGGTTCTGCTCCTTGACTGTCTCGTCGTAGAACCACCAGTCCCGCTTGATGGTGCCTCCAGCCTTGGTAAGTGGAATGGCCACCTCGGCCGCATGGGTGAAGGCCGCTTGAAGGTTCTGGGCAGCCGCATCAGGATTGTCAGAGGGAGGTCGTCTCCCACCATTGCTGTATGACATCCTGGAAGCACTGCCAGTCAGCCTTCTAGAAGTTCCACCATGGAGGCGGTGTGTATGGGGTGTGCTGAGTGAGCGCCAGCATGGTGATGATCGCAAAGTGGTCGCTGGTGAGAAGTGGGTGGAGCTCCCACCTCACCCCAGGCTGCAGTCTCCGAGAGAGGAGAGTGACATCCAGTCGGTTGCCGCCGTGGTGTGTCGGCTCCCCATTGTTGAGGAGGACGATTTCGGGAACATCCTCAAGCACCGCTGCCAAGTGCCTGCCCATCTCATTGGTATGGGAGACAGAGCGGAGAAGCTCATGATGGGCGTTGATGTCCCCCGCCACGAGCATGCCCTTGAGGCGAGATATGGACAGGGCTGCAACCTCCGAGAGGTCGAGGGTAAACCGTGTGCTCCGGTACACATTGTAAATAGTCAGTGGTCCAGATGGTAGTCGCAGCATGGCAGCTTGCACCTCCACCCCTTCACCGCAGTTGACAGGGTCAGTGACGATTGAGTGGGGAATGGAATTCCGCACATAGATTGCGGTGCCCCTGGCGGGGGGCCCACCACGCTGCAGGTAGCAGAGAACCCAGGGATGCGTGGCTGTGGGGCGGGTGGGGGTTTGGCAAGGGTTTCTTGGAACAGAAACACATCTATCTCATCCTGGACTGCCGCCTGGATAGCTAGGTGGAGTTTCTGCCTCAGACCACAGATGTTCCCCTGGAGGATTTTTAGGGACTGTCGGGTGACCCATCGGACTCCATCTCCTCCTGTTGGTCCATGTTTCTCCGGAATATCCGTGCGTGTTCTACCAATTCCTCGGGTGTGAAGACCTGGGTGAGGTGGGCCTGAAGGGATGCTGCGTCGGCCCTCTCCAGGAGAGCCATGCTGTACACGGTAGTCAGGAGATCCTTGCAGACCTGCCTGTCCTTCATTGATGGGATTAGCATGGACAGCACCTCTACCACAAGCTTGATTACGGTGACAATGTGAGCCGGCGAGGTGCCCTCCCTCTGGGGGGACAGGGTTTCCTTGGCTGTGGCCTGTGGTTGTTGGCCCACTCCTGCGATCGTTGCCGTTGCTGTCCCGCAGGTCACACAAGTCTCTGTGGCTCTCTGTGCCATCTGACTGGGTGCTGTGGCCTGCTTCCCGCTGCATTTGGGTGGGGACTGCCTCTGTTGGGAAGGCCCTTGCTGGTGTCCTGTCTGGTGCTGTGTAGCCGCAGCTCCTTGAGTGGCGTCCCTGAGCCAGGCTTGTTGTGTTCCTTTGTTCTGCTTTTGCTGAGGCTTCGAGACTTGCCCTTGCCATTGTTTCCCTTGCCTCAATGTTGGCGGTGCAACCGGTCTTCTCTGGTGATCCCCCAGTGCTGGGAATTCTCTGCTGTAGGGTGTGGCCGCCGTCGAGGGAGCTGTGCTGGCTACCGCCAGCGGCCGGTGCTGATAGTTCCATGGGTTGGGGCATGAAGAGGCCATATTCAGGCCCTGTGGGGCATTGGACCATGTCCCCACCTGTTGCTGTTGAGCATTTACTGAGCTGGGCTGGGTCGTCGTCGCCGCCACAGGGGCCATCCGCTGTAGCACATGTTGCCACCGCTGCACCATAACAGGGCAGCCCTGGTTCCATGCGTGGTGTTTCTTGCCTCAGTTGGCACACTTAGGTTCAGGGCGTGGGGTCTCGGGGGCAGGATGATTGAGCAATGCAATGCAATCCTTGGAGTCGTGCTGCTTGCTGCAGACTCCACACTTCTTCACATGTTGGCAGGTAGCCGCAATATGGTTGAAGCCCTGGCAGTTGTAACATTGTAGCGGGCCCTCTACATATGGCCGGGTCTTGAACCGCCCCCACACCCCCAGTGCAATGTGGGATGGTAGGGGCCCTCGGTGGTGGATCAACATATTCCATGTTGGGATCTTGTTGGTCCTGGTGGTCAGCCTCTCTGCCTTGACAATGTTGGGTATATCGAGGAAGCACTCTGCTGGGATGGGTACAGAGACGTGAAGCACAACCCCCTTGTGCATCTTTTCTTGAGCTAGCAGCTCTTATCCTCGGATTCTCTGCAGCCATTGACTTCAGTCGATCGTATGTGTCCTCGTCGCGCTGCTTCGCCACTATCTCTCCCCTGAGCGTGAAGTCGCAGCTGAGCTTGATGGAAGGCATGGTCGCCTCCAGGTTCTTCACCACATCATAGTGAGGGATCATGAACTTGAAGACCACAGTTGGTTGCCTTGCAGCACGGTTCTGAGGTCTTGAGCGCCCTTGTACCATCTCGTTCTCCTCTGTTGCCTGTGGGGCTTCGTCTGGGTTGGTTGTCCCTGGTGCCATCTGCTGAGGAGGAGGGTCCTGGGTCTCTTCCATGGTCCCCATATGTTGGGGGGTGTCCACTTGCTGGGCCAGGCTTGGGTTGGCCTCGTCTGTCCCCATCGTCCCTGGGCCATCTGGGGAAGCAGCTGGCGTCATCTGAGGCGCTTCTGGGGCATTGCCCCCGAAGTGCAGGTTGTCCTTGGGTTTCTTCGCTGGCCCTTCCACTTCCTCCATGTCACCGTGAAAGTCGCCATCGCATGATGACATGGGCCGTTTGCCTCTTGGTTCCTGGGATGACATGGCAGTACAGCCGCCCCAACGAGGCTCGTAGCTGTGTGCCACAGTTCCCAAGACCTATTGACAGCCCACACTGGGTTCACAGTGGTGCACAATCCATGATTACGTCACTCATTGGAATCGTACGGTGCACACGTAGATCACAAGTGGATGTTTTCCCAAAGCACTGAGCACACGCATATGACCCACAAATGCACGAATGGCGAGGGCCGTCAGGTGCTGTGCGTAAACTAACACAGCACAGGCGCCTGGCGAGCTGGACCAGTGCACGAAGTACACTGGCTGGTCAGCACCACGCCACAGCACACGCACAAATCACACGAATGCATGAGATACACGACAGATTCGCAATTGTGCGTAAACTAACACAATATGCGGACTTGGGGTGTTATTTGTCGCACTATCGCCAAAACGAACGATGGTGTGGCGTAGGTGCATGCACGAACGCCCACGAATGCACACGAATTAGCGAGGCACGGGTAGCACACGTATTACTGGCGTGGCTGTGCGTAAACTAACACAGAACATGCCACACTCGCTGCAGAAATGTCTTGAAAGAAAAACACTTAGTCACAAACGTTCCTGTGCGTAACCATGCGTAAACTAACATGGAACTCACAGGGAACATCCCAGCATTCGTTCGTGCTCTCACGAATGCGTGGTCCTCGTAAGAAGGCGCGAGACCGTGCGTAAACTAACACAGGTCGGCGCGAAAGTGTCACTCTGAACACACTGCAAATTAGCGGCTATCCTTCCACTAATAGTCCTCGTGAACCATTTCCGATGTTTATCACATATGGAAATACAGTAAATTGCTAGATAGATAACAAATGCACATTCAGAGACAGGTGTGGACAACACGATGACAAGGTGGGTAATCTGTGTCCTTCACCTTCTGCAGTATTATCCCTCTAGCTAGCTAGACACAGCTGATCCTCTCACAACAACCGTTTGTCTTCAACTTCGATAGTTTGCTAGACTGTCAGCAGAGAGGTACGAGGCACGTCCACACTCCCTGGCAGCTAGGTCGCGAAATCCTAGGGGAAGGGTCAGGGGTTGGCTGCTGGTGGAAGGGTTTGGGGGTGAGTAGTTGTTACTGGTGGGAGGGTGATGGGTGGGGGGGTAGGGGGAGGGTTGTCACTTGGTAATTACTAAGGGTCTAACATAGTCTTGTTACTGTGTGCTAATGGCTTGAACGTTGATATTTGAAACGCCCTGGACACTACCTCAAAGACACTAGTTTGCCACATATTCGTAATTCTAATGAACAATGTCCATGGACTCGTGTTGAAAACTGTCTCCTTGATGTTGGGCTTACGTATTTGACATCTCTTGTGGGTTTAGTGCTTAGTTTTGATCAGGGCCGGATTTAGACCTGGGGGGGCCCTCAACATGGAAATTGAAATGAATTACAAATATGAAATAAACTAAAATGGATAATAAACAGCGGTTTTCGAAAAAAAAGTTAGGTTTTGAAAAAGTCTGATTTTATTTTTCTCAATTTTATTGGCTAAGAATAACTGACTATAATTTTCAGTTTGTAATGTGTTCCATCTACACTGTATAATAATTACTGATGTGTATTTGTATCTTTGGCGTCACACTCTCGGTATCTATATGGTGGCCAAAAGGACACATGCTTTTCTGTGACAGGAAACAACATGGCTGGGTCTGAATCACATGATGGGGCTTCACTGTCCATGTTTACAAAAGTATCTGTAAAATGTGGATGTGGTGATTCATGACCTTTGTTATCTTGATTTGGTATGTTCTTTTTATTTTCTGCAGATGTATTTGTGAATGCGGGTGGTCCTCAGAAGAAACATCTGGTAGTGGTATTGGTTCTTCATTACTAGCTTCTATGTTTTCCACTACAGAAGCAGAGAAAAATTCTGTAAGGTGTTTTGTCTTTCGCTTGATTGGAAATTTTTCTTTTCTGAGCTCCTGACAGCTGAATTTTCCATGGCATACTGGATCTTCTGAAAAAAAACACCTCTTCAAGGGGAGGGGGGCTCCCTGTTGTGGTCCTCTTCAAGGTGGGGGGGTTCCTTGATGCAGCAAAGAGTCGTGGTCTTTGGAATTAAACCCTTTCGTTTCCATCCTCAGACCGAATCTAAGTACCCAGTAATCCTCCCTTCCCTATCTCTTTCCCCCCCCCTTTCCTACATTCTCCCTTTTCCCCATCCCGTTTGTAGTCTCTGGGGTCCTTCCCTCTGGCATTATGGTTTCTAGGTAGGTGAAGTGTGCTGGGGTTCATCCCACTCCGTAGGGTCCCTCGGGGGTGCTGTAGTTTGTCATGGAATCTGAATTGTCTGGAGGCACCATGCTCCCTTCCCAGATTTCCAAGAAGTGGGTGGGGTGTCCTGCAGATGATGGGTGTATCTCCAGAGACTGCCTGTGACAGCCAAAGGAGGTATGCTTTGTGGTGGGTTTCCGACCACCCTTTATTTTGTCAACCGAGGTGGCTTGGTAGATGTGAGGTTGCTATCCCAGAGTGCTGGTTTACTGGCATGAAGGGTAGGGCATGGCACGGGTTCCATGCTACATCTGCATTGCTAGTTGGCTCGAGGCCCTCTCGGATGAAGGGAAGAGCTTGTGGCCTTTCCATGCCTTTTAGTGACTGCCCCTCTGCCGTCCCTCTTTTTTTCTTTCCATTTTTTTTTAAATAAGAAAGAAGCACTACTATCATGGAGTCTTCATTCTGTGATAACTCTCCTCCTCCCAGGCCCCTTTCTGTTCCCACATCCTGTTCTGACCCGGCTTCATTATTGGATCATTCTCTAGACTCTTCTCATGCCCCTGTACTTTCTGCTGGTGATGCTTCATCACCTGCTCCAGGTGCTGAGGCACCACCCATTTCTGGTAATGCCTCTGCCTCTTGCATGCTTTAACAATGCATCCGGCTTCCCCGAATATGGTGCGACAGTTTACTCCTGTCCTCCACTTACATTGCAGGCCATCGCTTAAAGGTCCATAAAGTAATCCCTACTCCCCAACCATAATTGCTGGCGCTTCAGACACCCCATTAAATACTGAAGATTTGCAGTGGAGTGCCCAGTCTGTGGTGCTGCAGATTGTGCCAATACATCTTGCAGTCTTACCCCCTCTTGTCTCAATTGCAATGAATCTCATTCTTCTTTTTCATGCCATTGTCAAGTCTGTTGTAATGAATGGGAAATCCATTATCTTAAGTAGAGTTAAGGCCTTATGCTATGACTGTCTCTCAGCTCCCCCTTCAGGGAAATCTTCCTCGTGGTCCTCATTCTCCAGGAGCTCAGAGACCTCCAGCCTTGACAGTCCTCCCGTCTACCAGCTCCTCTGCTATCATGTCTTCCGGGGTCACCTGTTTCAAATTTTTTTGCGGTTTTACCCTCAAACTCCTATCTCCATGCCTCTTCTTACTTTTACTTCATCTCGTTTGCTAGTTTCTCAGTCTACGAGACCTCGCAAGCCTACTCCTTCTTTGTGCCTATCACCTGTGAAGTTGAATCTAGCTACTACTGCGGTGCCTAGTTCTCACCTCCCTTTCTAACTCTCACACAAAGATGGAGGTTCATCTCCCCCCTTGTGTAGTTCCCTCTTCTGTCCTCCCCAGTTTTCTTCCCTAGTTACCTTCCAGCCCCCTTCCTCTCCTGTTCCACTGCAGGACTCTTCTGCCCCCGCCAGTGCATCTCTCCAGGTTCATACTCCCCACCCCTCTCAGACCTCTTTGGTTCCCTCCATATTCTTCCTGATCCCTACTTGCTCTACATCACCTGCCTCTGAAATCATGGTATTGGTGTCTTCCTTATCTGCTGAGACACTTGACGCTATCTCCAACCATATTGCGGAGACAAAACCCTCGATGGACACTGATGAGCCTCCTCCTACCCCTTCTTTTTCATGACCCTTGGAACAATCTTTTCCTTCGCAGCATTCTGATTCCTCCTTGCTTACATGCTTACTGTTGCCCCCACACGTTGACTTCACTGACCCTAATAGCCCATAGATTTTATCGCTTCTTATTGTTGGCATACCTGTCATAATGTCTTATTTACAATGGAATATTCGGGGCCTTGGGTAATCAGAGAGAGCTCCAAGTATTGCTCTCCCAATTTTTCCCAATATGTGTCAGGTTACAAGAGCCCAAAATTTGTTCAGCTGCTATTCATCCCATTTCGAGCTATGTGCTGTTACATTCTTCTCATCCCTTTCCTGATGAATCATTTAATGAAAGTGCACTTCTTGTGTGCATTGGTATACTGTATCAACAAGTTTTTTGTTCGTTCTCTGCTGCATTGTACTGCAGCTCATATTTATTTACACAATAGTATACAGTTTGCTCTATATATCTTTTCCCCTCCCATGCATTCTGTATCTCGGATATTGCGTTTTTGATCTCTTCTCTACCGACGCCCATCTTGTTAGGTGATTTTAATGTGCACCATCATGTGGGGAGGGTCCCACTGTGACTCGTGATCATTTGGAGACACTTTTCGCTCCTTATTCTCTTCATGTTTTAAATACGGGTGCTCCTATCCATTTTGACACTCACTCAGTCTCTTGCATTGATCTTTCTATCTGCTTCTTGTCAATTGCACTTGATTACAATTGGTCTGTTTTCCCGGATTTACATGACAATAATCACTTTCCTATTCTTACTTCTACTATGCATTCCCAACCACCTTGTAGCCCTCGTTGGCAATTTGTACAAGTAAATTGGGACTTACATTCTCATTTTACCACCTTTTGTGGGGACCCTCTTTCGTCCTCTGTTGATGAACTGGTGCACCAGTTTTCGACTTTAGTTTTGACTGTGGCATCACGTTCTATTTCCCAAACCTCAGGCAGGCATTCTCAAACATGCATGCCTTGGTTGTCTCCTGCATGTGCCGGTGCAGTGCATTTGAAATGTGCTGCGTGGGGGCTGTAATCAATATAATCAGACCTTGGATTGTCTTTTGGATTTTAAGCAGGCAAGGGCAGTTGCTCGCTGCATCATACACGATGCTAAATGCACTTGTTGACATGACTGTGTGTCTACTATTGCCTCGTCTTTCCCTATGAGCGTGGTTTGGAAGAAGGTACGGAAGTTGTGTGGCAAGTATACTCCAGACCCAGCTCCCGTTTTGTGGGTTGCTTGTGTTAGTGTTGCAGAGCCTCTTGAAGTTGCCATGGAACTTGGGAACCATCTTGTCCATGTCTCCCAAGGGTTTCACCTTTGTCCCTCCTTCCTTGCGTCTAAGTCTGCCAAGGAGCAATTGTCCTTGGATTTCTCCTCTAATGGAATGGAGCCGTATAATGTACCTTTCACTCTCCTAGAGCTAGAGTCCACGCTTTCTGCCTGCCAGTCATCGGCAGCTGGGCCTGATGATATTCATATCAGTATGCTAAAGCATCTGCATTCTACAGCCCTTGGTCCTTTTGTGTCTTTTCAATCTTATTTGGTCGCAAGGGGGGTCTCCCTCAACAATGGAAATCTGCCATTGTACTACCGTTTTGCAAACCAGGCACCTTGGGGCTTGATACCTCTCACTATCGTCCCATTGCTCTGTAATCTGCAAAGTGGTGGAACGATTGGTGAATAGACGTCTAATATGGTATTTGGAGACTTTCAGTAGTCTTTCTCCTCACCAATATGGCTTTCACAAGGGCCACTCTACTTTAGACCCCTTGCTCCAATTAGATACTTATGTGCAGAATGCCTTTGCTAACACACTCCGTCCTAGCAGTCTTTTTTGATATTGAGAAGGCATATGACACCACTTGGAGGTATAACATTTTAGCCCAAGCCCACTCTTTAGGCCTTGGTAATCTGCCAACTTTCCTTACTGCTTTCTTATCTGACAAACATTTTCATGTCTGGGTTTGTGCCTCACTTTCTTCAGACTTTGTTCAGGCCGAGGGTGTCCCACAAGGTTATGTCCTTAGAACTACCCTTTTTCTCTTGGCTATAAATACCCTGCCTTTCGTTCTTCCATCTCATATTTGGTCGTCACTTCATGTGGATGACTTTACTATAGCTTATGCAGGAGCTAACTGTCGCCTGGTAGCAGCCTCCCTTCAGGGTGCAATTGACCAAGTTTCCCATTGGGCCACTTCTCATGGCTTTAAATTTTCTAGTATGAAAACCCATTTCACTACCTTCATTAGACGTCCTCTTATCCCAGATATTCCATTGTATTTACACGGCTCACGTATTCTAGGATGTAATGCAGTCAACTTTCTTGGCCTTCTCTTCTATTGCTAGTTGATATGGAAACCTCAAATTTCCTCTTTGAAGGCAACTTGCCATAGTCGGTTGAATCTCCTTAAAATTCTTGTGCATCGGTCATGGGGAGAAGATCGACACTCTCTCCTCCATTTGCATTCTACTCTACTCATGTCCAAGCTGGATTATGGAGACCAAGTCTATTCTGCAACTTCTCCTCCTGCTCTTTCTAGGTTAGATCCCCTTCATCATCAGGGTCTTATGTTTATGCCTTGGTGCCTTTCGTTCATCCGCTGTTGAAAGCCTCTATGATGAGGCGAATGTTCCTTCCTTAGCTGATCGTTGTGATGCTCATTGCCTTCGTTACTTTGTCCTCCCTCATGACCTTCATATTCCATCTACGTACAGATTGGTCTCAGACATTAGTAAAAGCCCATTATTTGTTTGACGCCCCCTGCTTACTCCGACTGTTTTCTCATCTTCACTCCGGTCCTCTCTTCAGTTACCTCCCTTGTATGCTCATTTAGCATCTGCCTTTTCCCTTTCCCCTTGGGAGGTTCCAAAGATTCGTGTCTGTTCTACCCTACTGCCATGTGCCAAAGCTCTCTTACCTATGACTGCTTCTTGCTCTCTTTTCCTTGATCACTTACGGTCGCATGCTCGTGCCATTGCTGTTTACACAGATGGTTCTAAATCTTCTGAAGGAGTTGGGTTTGCGTTGGTGTTCCCTGACGATGTTATCCGAGGTCATTTGTTAGACTGCTAGTATTTTTACTGCCGAGTTGTATGCCATCCTCATAGCACTTCTCCATATTACATATAAATCTTCAACGTTGGTAATCATTTCAGATTCTCTCAGCGCTTTATTTTTTTTATTAACACACCAGCCAATTCCCACCAAGGCAGGGTGGCCCGAAAAAGAAAATCTTTCATCATTCACTCCATCACTGTCTTGCCAGAGGGGTGCTTTACACTACAGTTATAAAACTGCAACATTAACACCCCTCCTTCAAAGTGCAGACACTGTACTTCTCATCTCCAGGACTCAAGTCTGGCCTGCCAGTTTCCCTGAATCCCTTCATAAATGTTACTTTGCCCACACTCCAGCAGCACATCGTGTATTAAAAACCATTTGTCTCCATTCACTTCTATCAAATATGTTCACACATGCTTGCTGGAAGTTCAAGCCCCTCGCACACAAAACCTCCTTTACCCCCTCCCTCGAACCTTTCCTACACCAACCCCTACCCCTCCTTCCCTCCACTACAGATTATATACTCTCGAAGTCATTCTGTTTCGTTCCATTGTCTCTACATATCTGAGCCACCTCAACAACCCCTCCTCAGCCCTCTGGATAAGTTTTGGTACTTTACAAGCCATTAAACAATTTGATTCCCCTCATCCACTATTCCTTTGTATTCAACTCTGGTTACAATGTCTGCCATGGCAAAGACAAAATGCTGTGTAGCTAGCAACAACAGATGTTGTTTTCTCTTGGGTCCCTGGACCTAAGGGAAATGAACAAGCGGATGCTGCTGCACGGTCAGCGGTGCATGATCTTACGGTTTCATATAGGGGATTTCTGTTTGGAGATTATTTTCCAGTAATCTCTGCCTGTCTTCCCAGCCCTTGGCAACAACGGTGGTCAGGCATGCACCATAACAAATTACATTTTATTGAACAGCTTTTAGGTTTGTGGCCATCTTACCATGGTTGCCATACTCGGGAGACTGTGCTATCCCATCTCCGCATTGGCCATACTCGCCTTTCCGATGGGTATCTCATGGAATGACACCCTACTCCTCTCTGTAAGGTTTGTCTGGTCCCTCTTTCAGTTCTTCACTTTCTTGTAGATTGCTCGGTTTACCAGCAAGTTAGCAGGGTTTGCCTCCAATGCTGCCACCACCCTACCACTCTTACCTTCTCTTCTTGCAGATGGTCCTACCTTTGACTTACGATCACTTTCTGACTTTGTCAGCAACTGCTTTACTTTACGAACTTTGACACACAACCCTAAGCATCCCTTTCACCCCCTTTCTCCCCTCACCTCTGATTCCCTGTACAACTAGCTGTTTATAGTCCCAGCACTATTTTCTACCCCACAGTGCTGTATGACCCTTGTCGGTTTAGTGCTTTCCTAAATTATAATAATCCAATTTGGAAAACACGAGGAAATTAACACTATATTGGAGTATAAAACAAATTCCAACCACACAATAGAACGAAAAAGTAATGTAAAAGACCTGGGAGTGATAATGTCAGAGGATCTTGCCTTCAAACACCACAACATTGTATCGGTTGCATCTGCTAGAAAAATGACATGATGGATAGTCACAACCTTCAAAACTAGGGATGCCAAGCCCATGATGATAATCTTCAGATTGCTTGTTCTATCTGGGCTGGAATATTGCTGCACACTAACAGCACCTTTCAAGGCAGGTGAAATTGCTGATCTAGAAAATGTATAGAGAACCTTCATGGCACACACAACTGCGATAAAACACCTCAATTACTGGGAACACTTGAAGTTCCTCTACCTGTACTTTCTGGAATGCAGGCGGGAGAGATACATATTTTTATACTCTTGGAAAATCCTAGAGGGATTAATACCAAACTTGCACACGAAAATCACTCCCTATGAAAGCAAAATACTTGGCAGACAATCAGGACCAGATTTATAAGGGGGCAACTGCCCTGGGCCTCCCTGCAAGAGGGGGCCCCCAGATGGACTTCCTTTATATCAAAGTGTAATAAAAAAAATTAATAAAAGGAATTAAAGTGTGTGTGGGGGGCATGAGAAAATAGAAAGAAAGGGTGCCCCCACCCCTTCTCCCTTTGAATAACTTACAATCTCTTGCTACCCTCTACTCTCCTAAGGGTTTAGCGCTCCCCCATTATAATACCATCTACCCCTGCACTCCTCTTCAAGGGGGGCTCCTTGGCGTGGTGAAGAGGCTCTTGGTCTGAGGAATTAGCCCTGTCGGTCTTCTTCCTCAGACCGAACCTAATTACCCCCCATTCTCCCCTCCCCTATCCCATCCTCCCCTTTTTCCATTCCTCCTCCTCCTCCCCCCCACCCCTCCCTTTTGCCCTTCCTCTTTTTGGCCTTTGGGATTTCTCCCACAGGCGCGCTAGTTCCTAGGTAGGGGAAAGGACACCGGGGTCCATCCCATTCCATTGAGGTTCTTGGCGGTGGCGTAGTTTGCCGTGGAATCTGGATTGCCTGGGGATGTCCCTCTCCCTCTCCGGTATCCCGGAGTAGCTTTGGGTGTCTTTCGGGCGACGGGTGTATCTCTGGAAGCCACCTTTCGGATTCTGGGGGTGGTGGCCGAAGGAGGTATGCTTTGTGGCGGATATCCGGCCGCCCTCTCTTTTGTCCACCGAGGTAGCTCGGCAGATGTGAGGTTGCTATCCCGGATTGCTGGTTTACTGGCATGAAGGGTAGGGTATGGCACGGGTTCCATGCTGCATCTGCGCTACTAGCGGTGCTGAGGTCCTCTTGGGCGCGGAGGGAGATTTCCGGCCCTTTCATTCCTCCTGGGAACTATTCCTCCCCGCTCCCCCCTTTTTTTTATTCTTTTTTTTATTTTTATTTTATTTTCTTTCTTTTTTTTTCTTAAAAACAAAAAGCAAAGGAGTAACCTAACCATGGAGTACCCAATCCATGAACCCACTACCCCCGGGCCCCTTCTTGATACCGCACCCCATTCTGACCCTGCCTTGTGTTTAGACCACTCTTCGGACACTCCTGATGCCCCTGTACCTCTTGCTGGTGCTGTTTCCTCACCCGCTTCAGGTATCGGGGCTTCGACTGACTCCTTCGATTTGTCTGAACTCCGCTCTCCTTTGACTATGCTTCCGGCTTCTCCCTCTATGGTACGGCAATTTTCGAATCGCCCGCCCATTTCACGTCGAACCAACTCCGGTCCTACTCCTAAACGCCAACGTCAATCTCCTGATGATGTTCTTTCTTTACCTTCCCATTCTACTTGGAAAAGACCGACACGTCAAGCACTCCCTCTCCACGCTCCATTTCGGACCACACAATGGACTAAATTCTTTACTTTAAGACCGACTTCTTCTTCTGCCTACCTTTCTGACCATAGTATTGGCAAAGCGCTCCTGCGTCATGTTGGTAGAGATATTTCATTTCATGCTCTCAAGAGCGGTACATGCATCGTCACTGTCCAGAATGCTACCCAAGCTCATGATCTTTCTCTCCTTTCGAATATCGATACTACTCCTATCACTATTGAAAAACATCTTTCTCTCAATTCTTGTAGTGGTACTGTCATTCTGCCCCATACCATAGTCCAACAGAATTTTCAGTCATGTGGCAATGACATTTTTGAACAGCTGGAACTCCAGGATCTCCCAATCCTCAAAGTAGACACTTATGTCCTTCCTGCCCGGGGGCGGAGACGTTACCCTTGCAATGTGGCTCATTTAACTTTTGACAGCCGAGAACTCCCGTCCTCTGTATATGTCGCGGGACATTGGTTACAAGTTCGAAAGGTGATACCTACACCGCAACAATGTAGAAATTGCTGGCGTTTTGGTCACCCAGCGAAATATTGCAGATCTATGGCCGAATGCCCAGTCTGTGGTGCCGACGCCTCTTCAAGGGGGGCTCCTTGGCGTGGTGAAGAGGCTCTTGGTCTGAGGAATTAGACCTATCGGTCTTCTTCCTCAGACCGAACCTAATTACCCCCCAATCTCCCCTCCCCTATCCCATCCTCCCCATCCTCCCCTTTTTCCTTTCCTCCTCCCCCTCCCCACCCCTCCCTTTTGCCCTTCCTCTTTTTGTCCTTTGGGATTTCTCCCACAGGCGCGCTAGTTCCTAGGTAGAGGAAAGGATACCGGGGTCCATCCCATTCCGTTGAGGTTCTTAGCGGTGGCGTAGTTTGCCGTGGAATCTGGATCGCCTGGGGATGTCCCGATCCCTCTCCGGTATCCCGGAGTAGCTTTGGGTGTCTTTCGGGCGACGAGTGTATCTCTGGAAGCCACCTTTCGGATTCCGGGGGTGGTGGCCGAAGGAGGTATGCTTTGTGGCGGATATCCGGCCGCCCTCTCTTTTGTCCACCGAGGTAGCTCGGCAGATGTGAGGTTGCTATCCCGGATTGTTAGTTTACTAGCATGATGGGTAGGGTATGGCACGGGTTCCATGCTGCATCTGCGCTACTTGCGGTGCTGAGGTCCTCTTGGGCGCGGAGGGAGATTTCTGGCCCTTTCATTCCTCCTAGGACCTATCCCTCCCCGGTCCCCCCTTTTTTTTCTTTTTTTTATTTTTATTTTCTTTTCTTCTTTCTTTTTTTTTCTTAAAAACAAAAAGAAAGAAGTAACCTAACCATGGCAGCCCTAGTCCATGAACCTGGTACCCCCGGGCCCCTTCTTGATACCGCACCCCGTTCTGACCCCGCCTCGTCTTTGGACCACTCTTCAGACATTCCTCATGCCTCTGTACCTATTGCCGGTGCTGTTTCCTCACCCGCTTCAGGTACTGAGGCCTCGACTGACTCTTTCGATTTATCGGACCTTCGCTCTCCTCTGACTATGCTTCTGGCCTCTCCCTCTACGGTGCAGCAATTTTCAAATCGCCGACCCGTTCCACGTCGGACCAACTCTGGTCCCACGCCTAAACGCCAACGACAATTACCTGCTGATGATACTTCTCCACCTTCTCGTTCTTCTCAGAAACGATCGACACGTCCTTCACTACCTTTCCACGCTCAGTTTCAGACTGAACAGTGGACTAAATTCTTCACTTTACGACCAACTTCCTCTACTGCCTATCTTTCTGACCATAGTATTGGCAAGGCACTCCTACGCCATGTTGGTAAAGATATTTCTTTTCATGCTCTTAAGAGCGGTACGCGCATCATTACCGTACAGAATGCTACCCAGGCTCATGAGCTCTCTCGTCTTTCCCATATCGATACTGTTCCTGTCACTCTTGAAAAACATCATTCCCTCAATTCTTGTAGTGGTACCGTCATTCTGCCCCATACCATAGTTCAACGAAATTTCCAGACATGTGGCACTGACATTCTAGAACAGCTGGAACTCCAAGATCTCCCAATCCTCAAGGTAGACACTTACGTTCTTCCTGCCCGTGGGTGGAGACGATACCCTAGCAATGTGGCTCGTTTAACTTTTGACAGCCGAGAACTCCCATCCTCAGTTTATATAGCAGGACATCGGTTACAAGTTCGAAAGGTGATCCCTACACCACAACAGTGTAGAAATTGCTGGCGATTTGGCCATCCAGCGAAATATTGCAGATCTATCGCCGAATGCCCAGTCTGTGGTGCCGATGACCATTCTAATACGTCTTGCAATCGATCTCCCTCTTGCCTTAACTGTCATGAGGCTCACCCTTCGTACTCTCGCCGTTGTCAGGTCTATTTAAACGAGCGGGAAATCCGTTACCTCAAAGAGACAGAAGGTCTCCCTTATGCCATGGCAGTTTCTCATCTCCGCCTCCAAGGGAGACTCCCACGTGTTTCTTATTCCCGTGTTTCAAAACGTCCCCCCACTTCTGGTATCCCATCTTCTACACCCACCTCTGTGGTTACCTCTCCCATAATCACTCCTGTATCTAATCCTTTTGCTGTCCTCGGCTCAGACGTCCCTACTTCAACGCCTCAGTCTAATCTCGCTTCTTCGAGTTCTCTCTCACAAGCCTCAGTATCGACGAGACCTCGTACGACACCTCCTCCCAGTCGTCCCTCTACTTCTCAAAAGTCAAAAAAAGGTCCGGTAACACCTCCTACCCATCTTCCACCTCTTCATTTTACCCTCCCTGTCTCTGTCCCTAGTTCTTCCCCTCTCACTGGCTCAGTTACAAGTGCAGAGGTTCACCCTCCTCCTCGTAATGTACCTTCCTCCCCTGTTCCCTCCCAAGTTTCTTCCTCTTCTGCCACCTCCCAGGTTCCTGCCTCCTCTGTCCCCTGCCACGCTTCTCCAGTTCCCTCCACCCTTTCGCCCCCCCTACCTTGGTACAGTCCAATACAGTTCCAATCTTTACTCATCCTCCCCCTACCATTCCCAATATTGTCTCCCATACGACATCTCTGAATTCCGAAACACTTGAAGCAATCTCTGAATATATTGCAGAGACCAAACCATCAATGGACACTGATCCACCTTCCGCTCTTTCTCTCTCCTCTGCTCCATCTGCGCAACTCCTTTCTTCACAGCGCACCATTCCTTCGCTGCTTGAACATTTTCCACTGCCTCCGCATGTGGACTTTTCTAACCCTTCTAGTCCGTAGGAACCCTTACCTGCGGATTTCAAGTATCTTTATCATTGCCAATCATGGCCTATTTACAGTGGAATATACGCGGCCTCAGGGGTAATCGGGGTGAGCTTCAGATGTTACTCTCCCAGTTTGCCCCTGTTGGTGTTTGCTTACAGGAACCAAAATTACACTCTGCTGTTATTTCTCACATCTCAGGCTATAATTTATTGTATTCTTCAGATCCTTTTCCTGATGGGACCTTTAATGAAAGTGCCCTTCTTCTCCGCACTGATATTCCGTACCATCAGCTATTTGTTCATACTTCGCTGCATTACACAGCAGCCCGTATCCACTTACATAGGTGGTATACGCTCTGTTCTTTATATCTCTCTCCTTCTCGGGCATTATCTATTCCGGATTTTGCCTTCCTTGTTTCGTCATTACCGCCACCGATTCTGTTACTTGGTGATTTTAATGCCCACCATTTCCTCTGGGGGGGGGTCTCACTGTGATTCCCGTGGAATTCAGTTAGAGGCTTTTCTTGCCACCCACCCCCTCCATGTTTTAAATACAGGTACTCACACCCATTTTGATCCTCGGACTCATACTCTCTCTTGCATCGATCTCTCAATCTGCTCTTCCTCCGCCGCATTAGACTTCACTTGGTCTGTTCTCCCGGACTTACATGACAGTGATCATTTCCCAATCATTCTTACTTCCCCTTCATATTCGCCACCTCTTCGCACCCCACGCTGGCAATTTAATCGGGCAAATTGGAACCTTTACTCACACCTAACTGTTTTTAAAGAGGTTCCTTCTTCGTCCTCCATCGATGAGCTTTTACACCTCTTCTCGTCCTCCGTTTTCACCGCAGCTTCTCATTCTATACCCCAAACTTCGGGCAGGCATTCTCAGAAATGCGTGCCTTGGTGGTCTCCTGCTTGTGCTCGTGCAGTACGTTTGAAACGCGCTGCATGGGGCAGGTACCGGTACAATAGAACCACAGAGCGACTCCTTGATTTTAAACAGAAGCGTGCGATCGCTCGCCGTGTCATCCGTGACGCTAAACGCACTTGCTGGCGAGATTATGTCTCCACCATCACCTCTGCTTCCTCTATGAGTGCAGTCTGGAAAAAAGTACGAAAACTGAGTGGTAAATATTCTCCTGACCCGGCTCCTGTTCTGCGGGTTGCCGGTGTTGATATAGCAAACCCACTAGATGTTGCCAATGAAATTGGCAATCATCTGGTCCGTATTTCTCAGGGACTCCATCTATGCCCCTCATTTCTTTCCTCAAAGTCTGCCAGAGAGTTAGCACCCTTGGACTTTTCTTCTCTCAGAGAAGAACAGTATAATGTGCCTTTTACACTTCAAGAACTGGAGGCAACACTCTCAGCTTGTCGATCATCGGCAGCTGGGCCCGACGACATTCATATTCGTATGCTACAACATTTACATCAGTCAGCCCTTGCAGTCCTATTACGCCTTTACAATCTTATTTGGTCACAAGGAGTTCTTCCACAGCTGTGGAAATCCGCCATTGTCCTCCCTTTCCGCAAACCAGGCACTACGGGACATGAAACCTCCCACTATCGTCCCATTGCTCTTACCAGTGCAGTTTGCAAAGTAATGGAACGTCTAGTAAATAGACGTTTAGTGTGGTATTTAGAGACACAACAGTCTCTCCACTCGTCAATATGGCTTTCGTAAGGGACGTTCTACCATAGACCCCTTACTGCGCTTGGATACGTATGTTCGTAATGCCTTTGCGAATAACCACTCAGTTATTGCCATATTTTTTGACCTTGAGAAGGCATATGACACAACTTGGAGGTATAATATTTTAGCCCAAGCCCACTCCTTAGGCCTTCGAGGCAATCTACCATCCTTCCTTAAGAACTTTTTAACTGACAGGCATTTCCGTGTTCGGGTTAATAATGTGCTCTCCCCGGACTTTATCCAAGCTGAAGGTGTCCCCCAGGGATGTGTTCTGAGCACAACACTTTTTCTCCTTGCTATTAATGATTTGGCCTCTAGTCTTCCATCAAATATTTGGTCATCACTCTATGTTGATGACTTCGCTATTGCCTGTGCAGGCGCTGACTGTCACCTCCTTACAGTTTCTCTCCAACATGCAGTCGACCGTGTTTCCAATTGGGCCACCACACATGGGTTTAAATTTTCCAGCACTAAAACCCACCAAATCACTTTCACTAGACGCTCTGTCATCTCCGATCATCCTTTGTACCTCTATGGCTCCCGTATCCCTGAACGTGATACAGTCAAGTTTCTGGGCCTCCTCTTTGATCGTAGGTTATCCTGGAAACCTCACATTACCTCTCTGAAGGCAACTTGTCACAGCCGGCTGAACCTTCTTAAAACCCTTGCTCATCTTTCATGGGGAGCTGATCGTCGAACCCTCCTTCACCTACATTCCACCCTTATTTTATCGAAACTTGATTATGGTGACCAGATCTATTCAGCGGCATCTCCTGCTACTCTCTCTAGCCTTAACCCCATTCATCACCAAGGATTACGTTTATGCCTTGGTGCTTTTCGCTCTTCCCCTGTCGAAAGCCTCTATGCAGAAGCGAACGTTCCATCCTTATCCGATCGCCGTGATGCCCATTGCCTGCGCTACTACATACGCTCTCATGATCTCCGCAATCCTTCCATTTATAGAATGGTCACTGATATTAGTAGACATTCTTTATTTGTTCGCCGCCCCTGCTTACTCCGTCCCTTCTCTCTTCGCCTTCATTCGCTCTTGTCTTCTCTTCAACTACCACCTTTCTATGTACATGTAGCATCTCACTTTTCCCTACCCCCCTGGGAAGTTCCAGCTGTTCGAGTCTGTTCTTTCTCCCTCCCTTGCTCGAAAGCCCAACTGTCTACGGTCGCTTCCCGCTCTCTTTTTCTTGACCACTTTCACTCTCATTCTCATGCCATTGCTGTGTACACAGATGGCTCTAAGTCTTCAGACGGTGTAGGATTCGCAGCAGTGTTTCCGGACAGCGTCGTACAAGGGCATTTACTATCTTCGGCTAGTATTTTTACTGCTGAATTATATGCCATCCTTACAGCACTTATCCGTATTGCATCTATGCCTGTGTCATCATTTGTGGTTGTCTCAGACTCCCTTAGTGCTTTACAGGCTATACAAAAATTTGATACACCTCACCCCTTAGTCCTCCGTATCCAACTTTGGCTACGCCGCATCTTTACCAAGCATAAAGATATTGTTTTTTGTTGGGTCCCTGGTCATGTTGACGTACAGGGCAATGAACAGGCAGACACTGCTGCGCAGTCAGCAGTACATGACCTACCAGTTTCTTATAGAGGTATTCCATGTACGGACTATTTTGCTGTAATATCTTCCCACCTTCACACCCGTCGGCAACAACGTTGGTCTACTATGCTCGGCAACAAACTTCAGTCTATTAAACCGAGTATAGGTTACTGGCCGTCTTCTTATCACCAGTGTCGAGGTTGGGAGACTACTTTCTCCCGTCTTCGCATTGGCCATACTCGTCTTACTCATGGATATCTCATGGAGAGGCGCCCTGCTCTCTGTGAGAATTGCCAAGCTCCATTATCAGTCAGCCACATTCTGTTGGACTGCCCACTTTATCAATGAGCACGCAGAATTTACCTCCATTGTCGTCTTCGCTCCGCTGCTCTCTCTCTACCTTCCCTTCTCGCTGACGGACCCACCTTTCATCCGGACTCTCTCATTGACTTTTTGACAACTGACTGACTTCACAAATTCTGATACCTTCGGCCCTTTCTACTTCAATCTCTTGCTACCCTCTACCCCTGTACTATCCCCTGCCCCGCTGTTGTCTGTAACCTACTGATCATCCCTCCTCCCTTCTGCCATCCAATACCCTCGCTTCCTCCCCTACCCTGCAGTGCTGTATAGCCCTTGTGGCTTAGCGCTTCTTTTTATTTATAATAATAATATTTTTGGTTAGTCAGTTCAGAGGTCATTGACAGAGTCAGTTGGTGGCCTGGGGTTGTGTGTGTGTCTGTGTGTTCGTCGACTGCTTTTAGTACTAGACAATGGTGTGGGGCAGTGGTATCTGTGTTTTAGATCTGTGTGTTGCTCACAAAGGTTTGCAATATATCATTGTTTTGCAATTACATCTTACACGTGTTTATGCACACACGCACACCTCGACCCCTGCAACCACAACTAAGTGAGTACACACACACATTATATATAATTGTGTGTGTGTTTGTTAGTGTTATTAACTACATTGTCATTAAATGTCAAAAAATATGAATATTTGTTTTTTCAGAAGACCCAGTATGCCCCGGAAAATTCAGATGTCAGGAGCTCAGAAAAAAAAAAATTCCAAAGAATCAAGTGAAAGAAATGCTGCGGTTTTGGCAACGACAAAATGCCTTACAGAATTTTTCTGTGCTACCGTAATGAAAAACATAGAAGCTAGTAATGAAGAACCAGTACCACTACCAGATGTTTCTTCTGAGGACCCACCCGCATTCCCAAGTACATCTGCATAAAATAATAAAAACATACCAAATCAAGATAACAAAGTTCATGAATCGCCACAACCACATTCTACAGATACTTCTGTAAACATGGACTTTGAAGTGCCACCATGTGATTCAGACCCAGTCATGTGGCTTCCTGTCACAGAAAAGCATGTGTCCTTTTGGTCAACTGCCACCATATAGATAGATACCGAAAGTGTGACGCCAAAGATACAAATACACATCGGTAATTATTATGTAGTGTAGATGGAACATATTACAAACTGAAAATTATAGTCAGTTATTCTTAGTCAATAAAATTGAGAAAAATAAAATCAGACGTCTTCTTCGAAACCTAACATTTTTTTTTCGAAAACTGCTGTTTATCATTCATTTTAGTTAATTTCTTATTTGTAATTCAGTTTAATTTCCATGTTCAGGGCCCCCCAAACCTAAAGTGATCTGGGCTCCCCCAAGGTCTAAATCCGGCCCTGACCACCCAGGATAACCCAAGAAAGTCAGTGCGTCATCGAGGACTGTCTGATTTCCTTTGGGGTCCTCAATCTTGTCCCCCAGGATGCGACCCACACCAGTCGACTAACACCCAGGGACCTACTTGCTGCTAGGTGAACAGGACAACAGGTATAAAGAAACGCGTCGAAATGTTTCTACCCGCCGGGAATCGAACCCGGGCCCTCCGTGTGTAAAGCGAGAGTTTTGCCAGCCAGGCCACGGGGTCGCCGACCATAAGGTAAATAAGACACGGTCTCCATGACGCACTGACTTTCTTGGGTTATCCTGGGTGGTTAACCCTCCATGTTAAAAATCCCAACAAAATCTTAGCTCTCTCCAGAAAAGTATGTAAGAGGAACAGGAAGATAGAGCAAGCGTGAGTATGAACACATAAGTATGTGTGGGAACAACCCAAGTCAGCAATCATCTTAAAAAAAGTGTTTGATAGCGTTGTAACTTATAAGAGTTTAAAACATTAAATCTCAAACAAGGTCAGGATCCATACAAAGCTTTAAGAATGAGTATGACAGGGCTCATGCAACCAGGAGAGAATGAACCCAGTAGTGGCCAGTGGAAAGGAAGGGCCATAAGCTGAGATTCGACCCCTGCAGCCACCGTTAGGTGAGTAAAGAAGGTAGGTACCTTGAACAGTGGAGGTGCCTTACTTCCCCTTGGCGGTGTATAATCCTTAAAGGTTTATTTCCAGTTTATTATCCCATAGGGTTAATAATCCAGTATGATTCATTAAAGACACGGTCGTCGGACTGCCTTATTTTAGTTGAGGAACTTGAATCCTCTCTCCCAGGATGCGACCCACAGCAGTCGGACAAGTATCCAGGTACCTACTTACAATCAGGTAAACAGGACAATAAATGTAAGGAAATGTGTCCAAAGTTTTTACTCGTCAAAGTTTTTACTCGTCCGAGAACCGAACCCTGATCTCTTAGAGTGTAAATCAATTCCCGGCACGGGTGGAAACGTTGGGCATGTTTCCTTACATCTGCTGTCTCTATTTACCTAGCAGTAGGTAGATACCTGGGTGTTAGTCGACTGGGGGACAAGATTGAAGGACCACAGTAGAAATGAGAGACGGTCCTCGATGCCGCACTGACTTTCTTACCCTATACCCATCCTGTGGGCAGTAGCCGAAAGATTACATTATGTACCTCTCTAATCTTTTGACTCCCGCCCACAGGATTGGTATGGGGTCATAATCAAGATGTTAAACTGACTTCCTTGGGTTATCCTGGGTGACTAACCCTCCCCTGAGTTATCCTAGGTGGCTAACCCTCCCCAGTTTATCGTGGGTGACATACCCTCCCCGGGTTACCCTGGGTGGCTAACCCTCTCCCGGGTTAAAAAAAAAAAAAAAATCTTAGACCCCCCAGTGGAAATAAGTCACTTTGTCTGACTTTTTTTTGGGGTTATCCCAGGTTCTCTACACATATGGTGTTATGTATGATAATCTGTGTAACTGTGTTTGTGTATACCTGAATAAAGTTACTAGCAAACAACACCCAACAACTTAAATGTAATTTAGGTATTATGATCTGACGGGTGTGTGACCGAACCCTTAGTTGATCTTAAGGGGAGAGTAGTGCCAGTTCCTCGGATCAAAAGTCCTTAGCTGGTATCAGGATAACCCATTCAAGGATAATTATCATGTAAAGTTATACACCAAGGAAAAAATTAAACAAGGTTAAGTTACCCCTTTAAAGTTTTTTCTTATTTATAGAAAATGCATATTTTAAGTTCAACCATAACTTTTAAATATAATAATAATATATATTTATTTCTACAAGTACATGTACAGGGTATACAGTCCTAGCTGACATCAATGACATACTACTATATAGAAAACCCCTTGTTATGCAGAGCATTTCGGCCAAATTAGGTCAGTGTCCCAGGATGCGACCCACACCAGTCGACTAACTCCCAGGTACCCATTTTACTGATGGGGAACATAGATAACCAGTGTAAAGAAACACGCCCAATGTTTCTACCCTCGCCGGGAATCGAATCCAGAACCTCGCCGTGTGAAGCGAGAGCTTAAGGAATCATTCTGAAGCCAAGAAGCACAGAAAGAATTTAAAGCCATAACTGAAATTGAAAAAAAATATTTTCCTATGCCAAATCTAAGACCCCCCCCCCAAAAAAAAAAAAAAAATCCGGTATTGGGCCCCTGCTTACACATGACAACGTGACTTATTTCCATTGGGGTCCTTGTAATATCTGATTATTAGGTAATTTAAATATATGTTACTATGTATGGTAATTTGTATAACTGTTTTTATGTATACCTGTACCTAAATAAACTTACTACCTTCCTTTATAGCATCCTTCATTCCTTCCTTTATAGTTTCCTTCCTTTCTTTATAGTTCCTTTCCATCCTTCCGTTCTTCCTTGATAGTTCCCTTCTTTCCTTTACAGTTCCTTTCCATCCTTCATTTATAGTTCCCTTCTTTCCTTTATAGCTCTCATTCTTTCTTTATAGTTTCCTTCTTTTATAATTTCCTTCCTTGCTTTATAATTTCCTTCCTTGCTTTATAGTTTCCTTCCTTGCTTTATAATTTCCTTCCTTGCTTTATAGTTTCCTTCCTTGCTTTATAGTTTCCTTCCTTGCTTTATAGTTTCCTTCCTTGCTTTATAGTTTCCTTCCTTGCTTGATAGTTTCCTTCCTTGCTTTATAGTTTCCTTCCTTGCTTGATAGTTTCCTTCCTTGCTTTATAGTTTCCTTCCTTGCTTGATAGTTTCCTTCCTTGCTTTATAGTTTCCTTCCTTGCTTTATAGTTTCCTTCCTTGCTTTATAGTTTCCTTCCTTGCTTTATAGTTTCCTTCCTTGCTTTATAGTTTCCTTCCTTGCTTTATAGTTTCCTTCCTTGCTTTATAGTTTCCTTCCTTGCTTGATAGTTTCCTTCCTTGCTTGATAGTTTCCTTCCTTGCTTGATAGTTTCCTTCCTTGCTTTATAGTTTCCTTCCTTGCTTTATAGTTTCCTTCCTTGCTTTATAGTTTCCTTCCTTGCTTGATAGTTTCCTTCCTTGCTTGATAGTTTCCTTCCTTGCTTGATAGTTTCCTTCCTTGCTTTATATAGTTTCCTTCCTTGCTTTATAGTTTCCTTCCTTGCTTTATAGTTTCCTTCTTGCTTGATAGTTTCCTTCCTTGCTTGATAGTTTCCTTCCTTGCTTGATAGTTTCCTTCCTTGCTTTATAGTTTCCTTCCTTGCTTGATAGTTTCCTTCCTTGCTTTATAGTTTCCTTCCTTGCTTTATAGTATCCTTCCTTGCTTTATGCTTGATAGTTTCCTTCCTTGCTTTATAGTTTCCTTCCTTGCTTTATAGTTTCCTTCCTTGCTTTATAGTTTCCTTTTCCTTCCTTGCTTTATAGTTTCCTTCCTTGCTTGATAGTTTCCTTCCTTGCTTGATAGTTTCCTTCCTTGCTTGATAGTTTCCTTCCTTGCTTTATAGTTTCCTTCCTTGCTTTATAGTTTCCTTCCTTGCTTTATAGTTTCCTTCCTTGCTTTATAGTTTCCTTCCTTGCTTTATAGTTTCCTTCCTTGCTTTATAGTTTCCTTCCTTGCTTTATAGTTTCCTTCCTTGCTTTATAGTTTCCTTCCTTGCTTTATAGTTTCCTTCCTTGCTTTATAGTTTCCTTCCTTGCTTTATAGTTTCCTTCCTTGCTTTATAGTTTCCTTCCTTGCTTTATAGTTTCCTTCCTTGCTTTATAGTTTCCTTCCTTGCTTTATAGTTTCCTTCCTTGCTTTATAGTTTCCTTCCTTGCTTTATAGTAGTCAAGACACAGGTTAGGGCAACACATCACCCAGACTCTGGGGAAGCTAGCCTCAGTGAAGCTTCAGTCGCCCTTAAGAACTACAACAACAAGATGGTTTGTCACATTAATGTCTCTTAATTATAGATACTACCACCCTTGTGGGTTTAGCGCTTAGTTGTAATAATAATACAGATAATATTACGTTAGCTAATTCGTTAAATTCAGAAATGTTTCACATCAGTTTAATGTTTCATTTCCATTGACGCTGTATGACCCTTTTTGGGTTTAGCGCTTCTTTTTGAGAATAATAATAAAGTCCATTGAGTTTGAAAGATAAATTATTAAAATATTTATTAGGGGTGAGAGTAAAGCAATGAAATACCCATTAAAGATTTTTAATGGGCATTTCACATATTATACGTGCAAACCCCTCAAGGAAGGTTCCTTGATGTTGGTGAGGGGCTCTTGATTTAGGGAATTGGATCTATGCTCCAGTTCCCCGAATTAAGCCTGAATGCCTTCCACATCCCCCCCAGGCGCTGTATAATCCTCCGGGTTTAGCGCTTCCCCCTTGATTGTAATAATAATAATAATATACGTGCAAAAATAATGTAGATAAACCTGATAAGGATTTTGGTTAATTAAAAGCTTAGCTTTTCTATTTAGTATATTTTATAATTAAATACAGTAAAAATTTAATAAGGGGAAACATTGTACAGTACTACAAGGATCCCAATGGAAGTAAGTCCAGGACTCCAATAGAAATACTAAGTCACCTTGACTTTTTAGGGTTATCTTAGGTAATTTACAACATGTATAATAATTGTACTTAAGTGTACCTGTACCTAAATAAACTTAATGTGTCTTGTATAAATCTTAGATTAAATTATTAATTCATTTTGACTGTCCTAATTTTTCAGAATAATATGGAGGCTGGGGCATCCCACCATGGTCATTTTACTCTTCCAACATCATGGTCTCCCCAGTAAGTCTTGCACTACACTATATTTATTTATTTTGGGCTTTATGTATAGTACTAAAACCAATGATAATGTATCATACTGTATTATTTATTATGTGGAAAATAACATATTCTTCTTCCCCCATCTCCAAAATTAAACCTAAATGTGTTACCTACAGTTTTTATATAAAAAAGGGGCAATTGACAAACTAGGAATCTGAAGAAAGTGCATTTGGGAACATCATGATGGGCTACAACAGTCTTAAGAAGTGAAATGAATTATAATAATTGCTGTGTGTAAAAACAGATACATATACAAGGAGAAGCCCGTCCTTCAGTGTTTTATACACTAGCATCAGTAACTCGGTAGATTCGGGTATAACTTGATTTAAGCTGTAGCTGACAGCTATTCAGAATGAATATTGTATAATTATTCCTTGTTCTTCTTGTGTCTTCAGAGATTTCACAGGGAAGCAGCGTGTAGTGGTGGTGGCTATCTTTGGCAAGAGCACCATGGACTCGGGAGGATGTAAAGCTACAGCACTTGAATTAATGGTAGGCCGAAAAATATTCCAACGGAATATGATTCAGCCATTATCTATTGACTTCGACACTATGGTTAGTTTGCTGTTTATAATTTTTTTTACATTATTTTTTTTAAACACACCAGCCATCTCCCATTGAGTCAAGGTGACCTGAAAAAGAAGAAAAATATTCACCATCACTCACTCTGTCACTGATACTACAGTTCAAAACTGCAAATTACACATTTTTACAATAATGTTATTATGCTTTTCAGATATATATTTAAATTTTGCTTCACTTTAATATTAAGCATCCACATGATAACAAAAATATTCTCTATTATATATTGTTTTATTATTTATGTGAAAAAATGAAGTACATATGTAGTTTCCAGATTAGGGAAAGAATGACATGTTATATCTCCCTAAACATCCTTCAGGTACATCCAGTGGCATAGCCAAGTTCTGAAATTCGGGGAAGTGAGCATATAAAAAAAAGGCGCCATGACACGTACCAAATAATTTTAAATTTGTTATACATTTTTATTTTGTTTTTAAAATAAAAAAACAAGGAAGATACAGTTTTAAATGAAGTACATAATTATTATTCTGTATTTAAAATCAAAACACAATAAAAAAGTTTTACAGTAAGCTCATAAATATCAAAACAATAAAAATGTGTTATTTAATTTTTTTAATTTTAAACATAAAGTGAAAACAAAACGAATCAGTGTGAAAAATGTACGAAGCAATTATGACAGTCTGTTTTGTCTAGGCTTCATTCTAGCTAAGTTTACAGTAACTTTGTTATAATTGAGTATATCTCCTTGGAACTCCTGCAAGTGTTTCTATCCTGATCTCCTTCAGGTATATTTCCTAGCAGCTGTTGCAGGTATATTTCCTAGCAGCTGTTGCAGGTATATTTCCAAGGAACTCTTGTAAGTATTCCTTGCAGAAAGTGCCTCTGGTGTATCTTGTAAGAGCTCTGGTCAGTATATCTCCCAGTAGCTACTGCAGGGGTATCTTGCAGGAGCTGCTGCAGGTGCATCTCGTAGGACCTTCTGCAGGTATACCTCCCAGGAGCTGATGCATGTATATCTGTCAAGAGCTGCTGCAGACATATCTTCCAGGTGCTCCTGTAGGTACATGTATATCTGTCAAGAGCTGCTGCAGACATATCTTCCAGGTGCTCCTGTAAGTACATTTCTCAGGAGCTTCTAAAGGTGTATCTCCCAGGAACTCCAACAGGTATATATCCCAGGGGCTGCTGTATCCATATCTTCCAGGGGCTGCTGTATGCATATCTCCCAAGACCTCCTGGAGATACATCTCCAGGAGGTCGTGGGAGATATGCATGCAGCTGCTGTGGGTACAGTAATTTCCTGTAACTGACTTGATGTTTGCATTTCACTTCTCAGATTGGAGTGGAAGGTTATTATAACCCAGTTCGAAGAACCATCTACTTGCACTTAACTGGAGCCTATGACACCTCGACCTTGATATCTTCCCTAGAGGCAATGCACCAACAGCTTCAAGACAAAGTAATTATGCATCTGAATTTTTTTAAGACTAAATTAATAAAGGGATAGTTAATATAATTTGGGTAATTAAATATTAGTACACAGTTACACAGATTGTAATTACATTATATTGTATTTTATTATTTTTTTTTTTTTATCAGACTGGTCTTCTCCCACTGAGGTAGGATGACCCAAAAAAAAGAAAATACATTCACCATCATTCACGTTATCACTGTCTTGCCAGAGGCAATGTTTCATTCACAATTCATTTATTTGTTAATTTTTAAAAAATACAGGCTTAGGTGTGGAACAATGTGGGCATGATTTGCAGAGTAATTTTTTACAAAGCCCACAGCAATCATCCAGGGACGTACTGTATGTTACTACAATCCTGTCACATGAGGGTGTCCTGGAAGCCTGTTAAATATTTTGCAACGAGGCAGGAGTGCCTTTTTTTTTTTTTTTTTCCTTTCTGTCTAGTGAACATGTAAAATACCAAGTAAATTTTCAGAGTACAGTAGAAAATCTTAAGCCACATGATCATAGCTCATGTTTTCAAAAAACAGTCTACTTATAGATTTAGGTGGGTATATTGTATCATTTCAAAATTGTGATGAGTTTTAAAAATAATAATGTTAGTATTCATATCATTGCAGCTTATATCTATAGCTTATCATATATCTTTTGTTTATTTCCATACTAGGGGTTCTTGATGGCATGGTCGAGCCTAAAGCTGGGATATGCTCGAAGTCTCCTGGTACTGTTTTCTGTGTCTCATTTGCTACTACTGTGTCACCCAACTCATGTTTTCGACATAAGTTATATTCATCTCTTTCGGACACTTGATGCAATCAGGTTAGTAAGAGAGCAACACCAAAGGCATTAAATGCATTAGTACACTCTGTGTTTATAATTACTATGCTCTTTACATTCTTTATAACTTTCTAAAGCTCTAGATTTCTATACACTTAAAAGATCTTTGTATATTCAACATTTTCAAGTGAGTTGTTTGCTTTTATTGAAATTGAATTCTCACCTTTTTTTTTTCAGTCAGTTCTGCTTTGCCTCAAGTACAGTATTAAATTTAATATACATATTCTCCCATTTGATAAAATGGGAAAATTTGTAGGTTTAACGAGGAAGGCTTCTTCTGTGTATAATGAAAGTTAAGACACTTGTGCAACATCTGGTTATCTTTATTGTAGACGTTTTGCCATCCAGTGGCTTTATTAATACAGATTCTTGGACATAATAAGAAATCAGAAGAACTATATACAAAAGATGAGGTAATCAGTCCCTCAGCCTTGGAGGTAGTGTTTAGAGCACATCTTGTCGGTATTGTATACCTGTCTTGCACAACTTGTCAGGCACTGCAACATCATGGAATCTTGGTTCAGAGGACTTCTACATCACCTTCTTCACGGCTACTGCAACTAACCCATCAATTTGGGTAGGACCTACTTCCACTGGGGAATCCCGCCTACCAGTGACTATGCCCTCGTCTGCTACACGTCCCTTTCACTGATGCCTATATAAGCGCCAGTCTCCTTGCCTGTGCTTCAGAATCTCTACAACCATGGTGCTCTAAACACCACTTCCAAGGCTGAGGGACTGATTACCTCATCTTTTGTATATAGTTCTTCTGATTTCTTATTATGTCCAAGAATCTGTATTGATAAAGCCGCTGGATGGCAAAACATCTACAATAAAGATAACCAGATGTTGCACAAGTGTTTTTTTAACTTTCATCTTGTCGGTATTGTATACTTCTCTGCATAATAATATACCTCCTATATTTAGGTATATTATTATATAATAATATACCAAAAAGAAGGTAATGTATATGTGGGGTCCTCCTATATTTAGGTATATTATTATACAATAATATACCTAAATATAGGAGGACCCCCACATATACATTACCTTCTTTTTGGTGTTCCATGCTTTTGTTGGCTTCAAACTGAGCCATTGTTCATTATGTTCCACCCACCAGTGATAGTCATCAACAGGTGGAACAATGGCTCAGTTGTAAGCCAACAAAAATGTGGAACACCGAAAATAAGTGCTGTATATATGGGGCCCTGTATGACAGGAAATTTTGGGTGTTTGATTTTTAGGTAAGTAGGCCTGTTTCAAGTACAAAATTTGTTACAAGGATGCTGTCACTCAACACATTAAGAATACCTTGCTTTCTACCTGTTTTTCAAGAATGGCAGTCGTCATGCCCTAATGTTAACTTGCCAAACTCACTGCCTTAACTCGCTTTCATGAACCTTCAAAACTTTTCCATCCTTCAAAATTCAAGATCAGCCAGTTAGTTTCCACAATTCCCTTTGAATATTGCCTTTCTCATTCTTCAGCAACATATCAAATTTGATCGACCACTATCTTCCACTTTTTAAACATGCTCTCATTTGCCTAGTGAAAGTTCAAGCCTCTACCTTTGATGCCTCTCACATCCCTTCCAGCCACCAGACATTTACATTGTATATCCTGTCATTAACATAACTGTACGTTTCTACTTTATTAACGTGCTGACTGTCTCTCACCGAGGCAGGGTGACTTGTAAAAGAAAAACCTTCACCATCATGCAGGCTATCACTTGTCTTGCCAGAGGCACACAGATATGACAGTTTAGATATCCCTCTCAACAGCAAATATCCCAAACCCCTCTTTTGAAGTGTAGCATGCATGTATGTCCCACCTCCAGGACTCAAATCTGGCTAACCGGTTTCCCTGAATCCCTTCACAAAATATTATTTCTGCTTATATGTGTGTTAATCATTTTTTAAGCAGCATTTTACACTTGCCAGTGTGTCATGATATACAAACGGCATCCCATGATATTAAATAAAGAAATGGCTGTCTCCATTCTTCTTTTTTTTTTTTCAGATCTAAAGCACAAAACTGCCTCGCTGAGGTACTAAGACAAGTTCCCGGAATCAGCAAGGACTGGGTTTCGTTTGGTCGTTTGTGTTCCCCTCGTGTTCTGTTCATCTTCTCTTCTCGGTTGTTACCCATTCAGATAACATCTCATGATAATGCTTCTGTGCAAAGGTAATTTAGGAACTTTTCATATAGCTTTTCCACATTTTTTCATTAATCTTATATAAAAGGGCATATGATTGAGACAAGGAATATAGGGGCAAGTAGTATTCAAGTAATCTAGTCAGGGAGAAAAGCAAAGATCAGGTAAAGGACAGGACAAGGCAGTATTTTTGTAA